>NC_091574.1:17180931-17185931 GCF_042767895.1 Penaeus vannamei
AGTTTGAAGTAATGGATTTGATGGAATAGAGCCTCCATTAGCCAATAGCTTACATGTACAAGGAATACTAATCTATATAAAAGCGATTAATCAGAAAATGAAATTTCGAAACACATTAATTGAGCTCCAATAACTTTTTACCGCATCTGCCATGAATTCAACTTCTAAAAAGCAACAATGAATGAATAAAATAGTGTTTGATTTTGTCGAATCTGTATGATAGTTGCAAGGACTTTTGTACCCAAAACATCAAAAAAAGTATCGCCAATTCGTCCCAAGAGAGCCAATCAGAGCCAATCATCTACAATGCAAAGAAATTACAAGTTCATTTCGCCCTGAGGTCATACCCTGGGTAGATGATATCCCGTGATTAGTTGATATAAAAAGAAAAGAAAAAAAAAATGCAGTAGGAAAATAATTTAGGATTATTGTTTTATTCACGATAATGGACGGCCTCCCTCGAGTCTGTGCGGCTGTTCGGAATGCAATGGCTGCTAATCTACCGCAGATATTTTGTTTTCATTTGATTATGCTTTATTTGTGTCACACGTACGCACGCACACACTCAGACACACACAAACACACACGCACACACACACACACACACACACACACACATACACACACACACACACACACGCACACACACACACACACACACACACACACATACACACACACACACACACACACATACACACACACACAAACACACACGAAAGCATGGACACACGAATACAAGAACAGGTATTTACACTCATTCAGCCTGACACACAAATGAAAATATTTACAAACATGCAGACACACCAAAAAAATAAAAAAATAAAAAAATAAAAGATAATAAAATACAGATGTACAAAGAGGAAAGGTGGATCAATTAATATAAAAAGACGAAAATCGAGAAGCGACAGGCGACGAAAGAACTTCCTCGTCCGGTGTTCAGTCTCCTCCCTGGGGCTGGGCAGAGTACGCGGCTCTTCATCTCGCAAGATATTCGCTTTATTTCCGCGACGCCTTCCCGACGCCTTCCCGACGCCTTCCCGACGCCCTCTCGATGCGCTCCTGACGCCCCTGAGACGCTCTCTCGACATCTTCCTGAAGCTCTTCGTTGGTCCTCCCGACGTTACCCCTCACGTCCTTCCGACACCTTTCGACACCCTCTCGACAACCTCTCCTATCGTTCGAACTTGGCCGCCCCCGACATACCCACCTGACGTCTTTCCGACACCTCTCGACAACCTTACGACACCAACCTAACGTCCTTCCGACACCCACCTGACGTCCTTCCGACACCTTTCGACACCCTCTCGACAACCTTCCGACACTAACCTATTGCCCTTTCGACACCCACCTGACGTCTTTCCGACACCTCTCGACAACCTTACGACACCAACCTAACGTCCTTCCGACACCCACCTGACGTCCTTCCGACACCCTTTCGACAACCTTGCGACACTAACCTATTGCCCTTTCGACACCCACCTGACGTCTTTCCGACACCTCTCGACAACCTTACGACACCAACCTAACGTCCTTCCGACACCCACCTGACGTCCTTCCGACACCTTTCGACACCCTCTCGACAACCTTCCGACACTAACCTATTGCCCTTTCGACACCCACCTGACGTCTTTCCGACACCTCTCGACAACCTTTCGACACCAACCTAACGTTCTTTCGACAGCCTCCCGACACCTTTTGGACAACCTTCCGACATCCTCCCGACCCTGCGCCCTCGACATGGATTCGAAATACGGGCGCGAGGAAGATTTCCATAATCTCGCGAGCAAGGGAAGGTTCCTCCTCCTCCTCCTTCTCCACTTCCTCCTTCTCCTTCTCCTCTAACCTATTGCCCTTTCGACTCCTTCTCCTTCTCCTCCCCCTCCTCCTCTTCCTTCCCCCCACCAACCTACTACCTCCTCCTCCTCCTTCCCCCCTGAACACCTTCCAACACCTCCACCTCCTCGACTCCTCCTCCTCCTTCTCCTTCTCCTCCTCCTCCTCCCGACGTCTTTCTCCTCCTCCTCTCGACCTCCTTCTCTCCTCCTCCCTAACCTCCTTCTCCTCCTGACCTCCTCCTTCTCCTTCTCGACTCCCTCTCGACAACTCTTCCGACACCCTCCTAACGTTCTTCCTTTCGACAGCTCTCCTCCTCCTCCTCCTTCATCTCCTCCTCCTTTTCCTTCTCCTCCTCCTTCCTTCTCCTTCTCATCCTCCTTTTCCTTCTCTTCCTTCTCCTCTTCCTGCTCCTTCTCCTCCTCCCCCCCCAACCCACACCTCCTCCTTCCTCCTTCTCCTCCTCTTTCCCCCCACCACCACCTCCTCCTCCTTCTCCTTCTCCTCCTCTTTCCCCCCACCACCACCACCTCCTCCTCCTTCTCCTTCTCCCCCCCCCCCCCCCACCACCTCCTCTTCCTCCTTCTCCTCCTCCTCCTCCTCCTCCTCCTCCTCCTGCGCCTTGGCCTGATCAAGGGCCCTGGCGCGACTCGAGGAAAGGGGGAAGGGGGGGGGGCGGCGGCGACTGAGGGCGGGTGGCTCTGGGAGAAGATATCGGAGGCGGAACAGAACGATAATGAATGCTAAAAGGAGAGAGGAAAGGGGCGGAATTGATGGGCGAAATTTTGATGTGGAATCTCCTTTATCTTTCTTTCTTTTCCCCTTCCCCTGTCGGTCTGTCAGTCTGTCTTTGTCTGTGTCTCTGACTTTGTCTTTGCTTTTGTTTTTGTCCCTGTCTCTGTTTCTCTCTCTCTCTGTTTTTCTTTCTCTCTCTGTTTCTCTCTCTCTCTCTCTCTCTCTCTGTCTCTCTCTGTCTGTCTGTCTCTCTCTCTCTCTCTCTCTCTCTCTCTCTCTCTCTCTCTCTCTCTCTCTCTCTCTCTCTCTCTCTCTCTCTCTCTCTCTCTCTCTCTCTCTCTCTCTCTCTCTCTGTTTATTTCTCAGTAGAAGTATGAGATGGAGATTTGACATTGATGTTAATCTTTTATCTAATTATTTATTCATCTATTTTAGAGATAAGAACTGAAAACCAACAAGCAAGATTATGATGTGAATAACTATTCATTTACCTATATTTTTATCTATTTTTTTTCGTTCAATTTTTTCGAGAGAGGGAGGGAGTGGGGATTGGACACTGACATTAACGAATCGATGGACATATTTATACTAATTATGTGAGACAAATTGCATCAAACACAGCTGAACAAATGTATCATTAAAAAGCCATAAATGTTTTCGAATACATGTCATGACCCTCTTCGCTATTTCAAATGTGTGGTATTATCCGATATCATCGTGTTCATATATGCTCTAATAATGCCATTCTTACGGTCTTTTTGGTTACATAGTGAAATTAATGATTATAAAAATATATATTTACAAATGTTTGTCAATACGATTTTTTACCATCCTCTAGAGTTTAAGTTAGATTATTTTTTATATTATGTTCTTAATGTATTTCATCTATGTTTCCTTTTTTACTCTTCTTATTATCCAGACCATCATTTCAATCGTTTTTTCCTAATGGTATTTTTCGTTCTTTTGCGTTCCTATTTTTTCTTATTACAGGCAATCAAATTCAGAAATGGAATTCAAAGAAAAATCCTTCCATTTTCCATAACTCTTTCCCACGTTTCATCAAATACCAATCAATTTACCAATCAGTATTTGAGAAGTATTTATGTTCGTCTCGTATAAATAAATGGCATGTGACACACCAATTAAATTTTATCACTCGGGCGTGAAAAGGTATTCATAAAACGAAATGAAAGGCCCCGCCCGCACGCCCAGTGTCAGGTGCGGGGCGTCGACAGCAACTGGCCGGCGACAAAGGCTCTTTCGCCGGGGAGACTTTCCGGAATTAAATGCTGAACATGCAGACACGCACACTGACGCAGACACACGCGCAGGTAGACACACAGGTACTTACGCAGACATGCATGCAAACAGTCACGCAGATAGGTACACAGACTAATAGAAAGGCAGACGGACAGACTGAAGGACAGAATAATCGATTAGTACAGAGAGAGAGGGGGGGAAAGAGAGAGGTGGGAGAGAGAGAGAGAGAGAGAGAGAGAGAGAGAGAGAGAGAGTGAGAGAGAGAGAGAGAGAGAGAGAGAGAGAGAGGAGAGAGAGAAGGGCAGTGGATCACTCTTATAGTACAAAATCACTACTAACGTGAAAGAACGACAGCGAGAGAGAGAGAGAGAGAGAGAGAGAGAGGGAGGGAGGGAGGGAGGGAGGGAGAGAGAGAGAGAGAGAGAGAGAGAGAGAGAGAGAGAGAGAGAGAGAGAGAGAGAGAGAGAGAGAGAGAGAGAGAGAGAGAGAGAGAGAGAGAGAGAGAGAGAGAGAGAGAGAGAGGGAGGGAGGGAGGGAGGGAGAGGGAGTGAGTGAGTTGGCTGAGGTTCGCAATCCAAAGAATAAACATTTTTGAAACCTGAAGTACAGGTAATATCATTTAGGATTCAACAGAGAACTGACTGAGTTTACGTTTTTGTTGAGTTTCACAGAATGGACATCGGAAGCCTAATCTTAATGCAGCAGTTGAGTGTGTGTGTCATCCAAATTCTATTACAAGCTCAAAAATTACAAAGAGTTTTCAAGTACTATACACGACCACCTGAACAAGTTATGTTGTAATGGGATAAGAGTTCATTTAAGAGAGAGAGAGAGTAATTATCCAAGCATTCACATAATTATTATCATCGTCGAGGACTAGAAAAAAAATCATCATGACTAATATGAACATTTTAACAGTACAATTTTCGAAACAGCCTCGAAATTTCGGTAAGAAGTTAAGGAATTAAGATAAACGATAGGACAGGGAATACGCGATTAATAATTGACAACCATATAAGCTATATTTTGGAGAGAGAAAGAGAGGGAGAGAAGGGGGAGAAAGAGAGAGAGAAAGGAGAGAAAGAAAGAGAGAGAGAGAGAAATGAGAGAAATGAACCATGTCTTTTGCAAACAAATGTAGAAAAGGTACGAATGAGAATGAATATCTT
>NC_091574.1:17193431-17195931 GCF_042767895.1 Penaeus vannamei
TTATTGATGACTTTGTTCATGATAATAGCAATAATGATTATTAACATCATTTATCATCATTATCATCATTATTTTTATTAATATCATTATTATTATTAATATTATTATTATTACTATTATTGTCATTATTATCATTATCATCAATAACATTTTTATTATTATTATCTTTATTTTTATCATTATTGTTATTATTACAACTATAGTCATTATCATGCTTACCATCATTATGATAAAATCAAATTATTATCTTATCATCGGTGCAATATTCAACATTATCAACTTTAATTTTAATATCATTATTACCATCTTTACTTCTGGTTGTCATTATCCTTATCATCAGCATCATTGCCGTCTTTATCATTATCATGATCACCAAGAAGATAATTATAATCAAAATACTGATAATGATAATAATGTTAGAAAAAACAACAACACCCAATACAATAAATAAATAAATAGATAAATAAACAATAACAATAAAAAATCAGGAAAATAACAATAACGACCGGGAAAAATACATACAACGAAGTTATCCCAAAACGTTTACCCAACCAGAGTCCATCTTTGGCGCCCTCCCTCGAAGGAAAGGCAAATCAAGACATAAGTAAACCCCGCGTCCACCCTCGAAGTCCCCGAGGTGCCCCTTGAACAATGCTTCCCAGGCGATCAGTTCTCACGCAAATTATAGCACGCTGCAGCCTCCCCCTTACGTCCATCAAAGGCACAAATTCAACAGTTCCTTCTCCGAGGGTACAGGCGCCCACCTGCAGCGTTCCCAGGAAAATAGCCTTTGCGGAAAACAAGTAAAGTTTACACATACGTACCAACGCAGTTTGTACTGTGTTCGAGTTTGTGTGTGTGTGTGTGTGTGTGTGTATGTGTTTGTGTGTGTGTTTGCGTGTTTGCGTGTGTGTGTGTGTGTGTTTGTGTGTGTTTGTGTGTGTGTGTGTGTGATGTGTGTGTGTGTGCGTGTGTGTGTATGCGTGTGTGTGTATGTGTGTGTGTGCGTATGCGTGATTGTCTCTTAGTTATCACCTACATACCCCGATTATTCATTTGCATTGTGGTCGCACTAATTGCAAGAATTCGCGAAGCCAAATAATACATGAGCACATCTAAGATTCCGAACTTCATCTTTCCACGATGAAATATAGAGCAATTCTCCCTGCATTTCCTGATATGAGGAGGGATTTTTTTTAAGGGAAAAGTGCGGTTCGACGGTTTTTTCACATCGCAGAAAGCTATCATGGATTCTGCAGCCGGGTTTAGAGCATCAATTATTGAAAGCACGTAATGGATTTCCCTTCTTGCCATGGCGATTGGGCGGCGTCCGGGGAGGGGACAGCTGGTTTGGGCTGCAGCGTTTCATGTATTATGCGCTGTCAAAAAGACCATTTACAAACGCTTCCTTTCATGAGGTGTGAATTCCGTATTGGAGAGAGATATGCCAAACTATCTAATAATCATAGAAACGAGGGAATAACAATTTGCATTTACACATGTAATCGAGAGCATTTGCATATTGCATCGGCGTCCACAATTCTCGGGTTATTTCCCAGATAATAAGATGAAAGTGGAATTTTATGATGCGAAGGTAGGGCTGTTATCATAATTCTGACGAAAGAATGGAGTGTATAACACAAAGGATAGACTGACCCAAAACAAAAACAGTTATTTTGATACACAGTTAACCGGTCATGCATTCGGTTCTGCATGAACAGCGCAGAAAAGCAACAAACACAGTCCATTCTAAAAGCCAGAGTTCATGCAACCATCATTCAGTTCTGCCAAAGACGCTCTCACAGACAGACGTCGGATGTCACTTTCTTGAGTTACATAAAATCGACGCGAAGAAGATCTGGCTTTCAGGGTCTCAAGGCAGACAAAAGCTCCTTGCGAGATTCGTGGCTACTTTTTCAATGCTTTAAAGACTGAAGACGAAACATATGAAAATGTAGTGTTGAATAAGGAAAACGCTGGTGATGATAATTGTCATTGGGAGCAAGAGTAATGCTGCTCCTGTTTCTACTACTACTCCTGCTGCTGCTATTACTACTCCTACTACTACTACTATTGCTTTACTTACTGTCATCAGTAGTAGTGATTTTACTGCTGCTTCTACTATTACTGCATTGGTAGCAAGAGTAATTCTGCTCCTGTTTCGACTACTACTCCTGCTACTATTACTACTGCTACTATTGCTACTACTACTATTGCTTTACTTACTGTCATCAGTAGTAGTAATGTTGCTGCTGCTTCTACTACTACTGCAACTGATACTACTTCTACTAGTACTGCTACTTCTACTACTTCTACTGCTGCTACTACTAATAATAATGGTAATGATGATAATGATGACGTTATCGATAATAAGGACAAGAACAATAATATAAGATAATAATGATTACAGAAATTATAATATCAACTTAAAATGGTGATGATGATAATAATGATAGTATTATGGTATTGATATTAACGATAAATGATGACAGTATGACGA
>NC_091574.1:17200931-17205931 GCF_042767895.1 Penaeus vannamei
TATATATATATATATTTATATATTTATATATACATACATACATACATACATATATATATATATACATATATATACATATATATATATATATATATATACATATATATATACAAATATAAATACATAAATATACATATAAGTCTATCAATTATCAAGGGCTGTATGGCCAAGCAGCCTAAGGCGGCGCGAGGCAAAGGGCCGCCGCCTTGGAGCCCGCAATCCCCGCTGCCAAAGAGCCGCGTCACGGCATCGCCTTCAAGGAGAATTAAATCCCATTCATAAAAGAACGGAATTCCAATTTCAGTTTTGATCCCCCCCCCCCCCCCCCGCCCACTCCCTCGGCCGAAACGCCTTTTCAGAAAATGTGATTAATTCCGCCCCGACTCCTCCCTCCCTCGGGCCAGGCTTGGGCGTTCCTTTGGCCTACACTGCCGCCCACTCGCACGCCCGCAGCAGATACTTATGATTCAAGATGGGGATATGGCTAGTTATTATCAATATTAGCTTTGTATTTCGTACAACGCACACACACACTGTGGTGTGTGTGTGCGTGTATGTGTGTATAGATAGATAGACAGATACACACACACTTATACATATATATTTATATATATATATATATATATATATATATATATATATATATATATAGATAGATAGATAGATAGATAGATAGATAGATAGATATATAGATAGACAGATACACACACACATATACATATATATATATATATATATATATATATATATATATATATATAGAGAGAGAGAGAGAGAGAGAGAGAGAGAGAGAGAGAGAGAGAGAGAGAGAGAGAGAGAGAGAGAGAGATGGATAGATATAAAGTTTTATGTATATATATATATATGTGTGTGTGTGTGTGTGTGTGTGACTGTGTATATTCATGTATATATATATATATATATATATATATATATATATATATATATATATATATATATATATATATATATGTATATATATATATATATATATACACACACACACACACACACACACACACATATATATATATCCATTTATGTTTGTGTGAATGTGTGTGTGTGTGTGTGTGTGTGTGTGTGTGTGTGTGTGTGTGTGTGTGTGTGTGTGTATGTGTGTGTGTGTGTACTACCAATTACCAAGACCAGACTATTCCTGTGCGGTTTCCCTCCATCTATAAAGGGTACTGCATGACTTCTCTTTCCCTCAACAAAACCTTTAAAAAGCTTTCTGTGAAAAGTTTGATTCTTATGTATCTGATACGTGCTAAATAAGGTTAGATTGCATTGGGTTGGTTAGGGTTAAGTAAGGCTAATGCAGACTAGCTTAGGTTTGTTTTGGTTAGGTCCCCCATGAGTCAAAATAGGTCATCGCTCTGACCAAAAATACGTTATAGCTCGGCAGACTTGCAACCCGTGCGGATGACCCAATACCCCTGGTAAGAGAATGGCTTACGTTATGGATTCGCAAATCTAAATGGGATTATGGCATCCTTTAAGCTTAACAGGGGGTCTATGTGCGTAGAGGGATCGTTATTCTGACTTTAAATTCTCGAATATTCTAGTGTGTTGCTTTATATTATTCGTTGCCCATCTCAAACAAAGACCTTGTGCTCCATCTGTTTTGTTGTTGTTGCTGCTTAAGATAAATTAATTCATGAACTTATAGTGGGTCTAATCTCAGGAAAAGGAAAGAGACAACACCCCGTATTCCAGAATGTTTCGATTTGCTGTTTCATTTGTTTTATTCTGATCATCTGAAATGTGTTTACATATTGTTTGGTATTTATTAAATTCAATAATCTTACTGTTTTACACTTTTTCACTGTTATTATTTTTTCAAGAGACTTGGCGAATCGGATTACTCTTATTTTATCTTTCTTGTAGTCAGTGTCTATACATATATATTTACTTATCAATGCACAACATTGCTACTCTAGTAGGTAAACCATTCCAACCAAAATTCCAAACATGGTTCCCGACGTCAGAATCTGATACGGCTCTTCAAAAACAAGAAGAACAGACTATGTAATACAAGTGTAGCTCTGTCTTGGCCACCTTAGACTGCGGTTGGTGTCAGGAAGGGCATCCAGTTAGGCAAGGGCGGTGCTGCCTCAGCCAAGAGTCCCGCAAGGACACACTCTTCCAATGCAGGAAAGCCACAGGTGCAACACCAGATACCTGGCTCTATCTTGCCAGTCATGCCGATGGACCCACGCCCGCCTTGCATGGCGTTGCACGGAGAAATGCTCAATGAAAATGAGTCAGCTTTCGTTAGGCACTCGTTAATACTACTTATACTATTTTATAATTCTTGATTTCAAAAAGAAAGAAAGAAAATATCCCGAATCCGTACTCGAATGTACATGTATGTACTTGAGTGTGTGTAGTTAAGTGTGTATGTACCTTGGTGTACGTGTCTTTGTGTTTCTGTGTGTGTGTCTGCGTTTGTGCGTGCGCATGCTTGTGCCTGTCCATAGTCCCTCGCCCATCCGTCAGTCGTGGGCGTCACAGGGAGCCTCCGGCCATCGCAAGCAACAACTAACGACGCGAACCCTAACAAAGACTTTGCGAACGCCCGGAAGACAAAACAGCGCCCGTAATAATTCTCGAGACTGACATTAACCGCCGGCGAGAGCAATGATAATCTGTTACCGTCATCTCCGTTCTAAAGGCAAAATGTCCGGCGAAAATAATTTCGTAAATTATTATGACTACGGTTTTTTTCTTCCTTCTTCTTCTTTCTTTTTCTCCGTCTACAATTTACGACCTTCGGAATTAACAAATTTGTTAACGGAGGGAAACGAGCAAAAGAGGGAGGGATGTGAAAAGGATATAAATGAAAGTGGGAAAGGAACGGGAAGAGGAAGATGGGGAAGGGAAGGGGACAGTATACAATATAAAGATATGTTTATATACACATACATATATGTATATATACATATATGTATATATACACATATACATACATACATATATATATACATACATACATACATATATATATATATATATATATATATATATATATATATATATATATATATATATATATATATATACACACATACATATATGTGTGTGTATATACATATATATATATATATATATATATATATATATATATATATATATATATATATATATATATACATAGATATGTCTATGTATATATGTATATATATATATATATATATATATATATATATATATATATATATATATATATATATATACATACATACATAGATATGTGTATGTATGTATGTATATATGTATACATATATATATATATATATATATATATATATATATATATATATATATATATATATATATATATATATATATATATATATATATATATATATATGTATATATATATATATATATATATATATATATATATATATATATATATATATACATGTGTGTGTGTCTGTTTGAGTCTGTGTGTGTCTGTGTATGCATGTATGTATGTATGTATGTATGTGGGTAGGTAGGTAGGTAGATATGCATGTATCGAAGTACAAATAGTTTCAAAGTAAAATTTCATAACTGATTGGTATTTTTTTTCTTTGGATTTAGATTTATACTTTGTTAGTCTTACTCTCTACGTCTCCTTCGTTTTACTCATTTAATTAATGAATTCATATCTTTGGAGTCGAGGGAGGCCAAAGGATAAATTACCTCAATGAGGCATATATCATTCTCATATTTCAGTCTTTCATGAATTATCACGGAATGACACGCACATTCGCTCACTCGTGCACCCACGCGCGGAAAGATACAAGCGTATCAGAACACACACATGTGCATGTGTACAGACATATGCTGACACAGAAACACATACACATTTAAACACGTATATACAGACACGCACGCTCAAGGACCAGCACACTCACACACACAGACATGCGCACACACATGTATAGGGAAACACACGCATACATACGCTAAAGTACATAAATACAAATACACTGGCTGAGAGGGATGGCGAAAAAGAATTATATAAAACAAACAAACAAAATAAATAAATTAAAATGAACAGTTGCCAGGAATCAATCACTGAGATGGAAGCTATGCAAGGGAGAGCGATAGACATGCAATCACGAGATGGAGGGAGAGAAAGAGAGAAAGAGAAAGTGAGCGTGTGTATGAAAGAGAGAAAGAGGGAGAGGGGGAAGGGAATGATTGAGAGAGAGAGAGTGAAAAAGGGGGTGGGAGAGAGAAAGAAAAAGAGAGAAGAGAGAGAGAGAGAGAGAGAGAGAGAGAGAGAGAGAGAGAGAGAGAGAGAGATGGGGGGAGGGGGGTAGAGACGGTTTCGAAAAGGTGAGGGTAGAGAGAGGTAGACGGAGAGAGAGTGAGAAAGAGAGCTAGAGGCGGTGATAAAGAGGGAGAGGGAGGTGTGGGAGAGATCTATAAGGAGAGTCTTGTATCATCGTTATCATTATTTTAATTACTGTTATTATCATTATTATCTTTTTCATTATTGTAATTATTATTGTTATTATCATTAAATTTACCTGTATTATTATTATCATTATTATCACCACTATTATCATTATTAGTATTACAATTACTATTATCTCATTATCATCAATAGTAGTAGTAGTACTGTTAAGGGGTCATCCATAATTTTCGTCATTATCATGTCTATAAAGCGTAGACTTTTGAAAAAAAAAAAATAAATAAAATAAAAGTGTACGATAGCGGACGATAAAGAATGAAGGATCAAGATCTCTCTATCTATGTTGGGATTCTTATTTTGTAATTCTAGGAAAAAACATAAGAAATCAGAATAAAACCATGTCTTGCTTGATTGCACTTTCATTCTATTGAAATCAAGTCTGATGACAGGACAATACAAAAAGCCTACGCATTTTTTTTTTTTTTTTTCGCTCTCTTTCTCTCTCTTTGACTATAGATGGTTTGATGCAAATGGAAAGTGTCTAAAGCAATATTGAAATATTTCCCCGTGTTCAAATAAATCAAACATA
>NC_091574.1:17228431-17230931 GCF_042767895.1 Penaeus vannamei
GGATGGTGTCCAACGATACTGGACTTAAAACTTCAATAACCTTCATGTGAGAATTGTTTGCTAAATTAATAAGATACTGGAGAGAGAAAGTAATTTACCTACATGGATGAGAAATACCGGAGAAGGCAGATAAGGACAAAACCTGGAATTGGCTAGTCAGAAGGGATTTAAAGGTTGAGATGGAGGCGTTATGTGCTGCACAGGAACAGGCGATCAGAACAAATTGTGTAAAACACCATACTGATAAGAGTATTGATAATCCCCTTTATAGAATGTGTGGAGAGAGAAGAGAATGTGAGATATTAACTCAGACAGAATACAAGAGACGCCATGATAGCGTAGCAAAGAAAATTCATTGGGAACTGTGTAAAAAAAAATGCATTGGAACATAAGGAAAGACGGTATGAACATGACCCAGAAGGAGCGGCAGAGAATGAAAATTGCTGTGGGATATGAATATATATTGTGACAATGTGACAGAAGCAAGGAGACAGACATTATTATTATTGATAAGAAGGAAAAAAGGGATACTGAAAGACTGTTGCAACTGAGGAAGGTGCATGTTGTTCCTGTGGTTATAAGTGCCCTTGGAAGTGTGACAAAAGAATTTGACAAGATTGAAAAATTGGGGTACCAGACGATGTCGGAGCTGTACAAAAGACTGCCCTGTTAGGAACCGCAAGGATCCCGAGGGAGGTGTGAGAGACGTACGAGAGAGATTTCCTGTTAACCCTTGGTCCCCTGTTATGACCCGCCTAACAGGAGTAAAGATAATTCCAGCAGCCAGTAGCAATAATTATAATAGTAATGATAATATTGATGATGATGATAATAATGATAGTAATGATAGCAATTAATAATAACAATAATAATGATAATAATTTTTATATTTTTATAATAACAAAGATAATGATTATAGCAACAACACTAGTAATACCAATAGTAATAACAGTAATAATGATAATAAGAATGATAATGATAATAATAATAATGGTAATGATAAGAATTATTATAAAAAGAAAAACAACAACAATAACAATAATAGTGATAGTAACAACAATAACAGTAATAACAAGAAAGATGATAGCAATCATAATAATGACAGGAACAAGGATGACGACAAAAAACAATACCATTAAACAGAATTCTAGCCTTGACATCCTAGAGAAGCGAGGCAAATGAAATAAAAATGTGAATTAAAAAGAATTAGAGGAGGAAAGCAAAGATGAAGAAGACGAAGGAGAATACGATGGTGAAGATAAAAAAGGAAATAGGAGAAGAAGAGGGAGACGAAGACGAAGCAGACTTGCAGAAAGAGACGGCGGGGAATGAAACGAAGGAAAATACGAATTTGAGGAAGAGGAAGATAAAGAATGGGAGGAAGAAGTGAACGAAGAGGATAGAGAGTAAGAGGGAAATATTACACCCGGCCCCCCCCCCTCCCTCTATACACCGCTGTATCGCCGTCGTCGCTGAGTTACGACCCTCGCCGACGACCCAAAAGTCGCTTAACAAAAGTACGCTCAAGTGTCGGACGCCTCACCCCCCCCCTTACTCCCCCTTCATTCGCTTACCCTCTCTCCCCCCTTCTCTTTCTCCCTCCGTCCGGGTCTCCCTCCTTCTCTCCCTTCATCATCTTCTTTCTCCCTTCCCCTTTCTCTTGACTGCCATTGCCATCCTCCTCCTATCTTATCCTTCTCTCCCTTCTCTTCATCTGTCCCATCTTCCCATTCCTCCTTTCCTTACTTATACTTCCCTAACTACTTACCTCCCTCCTTTTCTCCCTACTAACTTCCCTACATCCCTACTCTCCCTCCCTATTTCCGTTTCCCCTCCCGACATCCCTCCCTCCTTCCCGTCCTCCCTAGTTCCCTACATCCCTCCCTCCCTCTGTCTCTACCTCCCTACCTCCCTCTCTCCCTCCCTTCTTGCCTCCCTCCTACCATCCTCCCTTCTCCCCTCCCTCCTTCCCTCCTCACATAAAGTGTGCCAGTTGTGGACTTTTTTCTTCTTTTTTTTTTCCTCTCCGGTTAATGATGGAAAGCACTTCCGCTGTACTACAGGACGCCATAAAAGGGTATTTGGGCGTGAGGTGGAGAGGGGAAGGAGAGAAGGAGAGAGAGAGAGGAGATGGAGACAAACTGATCACGTGTGGTTGTGTTTTTGTGTATACGTAAAATAGAGAGAGAGGGAGAGTGAGAGGGAGGGAGAGAGATAAAGAAAGAGAGAGAGAGAGAGAGAGCAAGAGAAAGAGAAGGAGATAGAGAAAGAGAAGGAGAGGGAGGGGGAAAGAGATAGAGAGAGAAGAGAGAGGCTATATAAACAATAGATAAAAAAGCCAAATAAAAATGAAGATGAAATCCCAATAACCCAATGAGAAAAAACAAGAAAAACAACATAACAAACTCAAATAAAAACAAAAAGGCAGAGTGAGAGCGGAGAGAAACAAGAGAAAAGACTATCCATTCCGTACCCACACATATCCGACCGAAATGATTTT
>NC_091574.1:17265931-17270931 GCF_042767895.1 Penaeus vannamei
AGTATTAGTATCAATAGTTGTTATTCCTATTGTTATCACCGTTAGTGCTATCATCATTATCATTAATATTTATCATTATTAGTATTATGACTATTGCTATTGTTGCTATTGTTATTATTGTTATAATCATCATCATCATTATCCTCATCATTATCATCATCATCATCATCATCATAATTATTATTATTGTTATATTACTATCATTCGTAGTGGTAGTAGTATTTGTCATTACTGCTATTGCTATTATTATGATCAATATTTATTATCATTACTATTAAAGTCATTACCATTCTCAGCATCATTACCATTATCATGATTATTAATCTATCAGAATTCATAACTGAAAAAAAACATCGCATGAAGAAAATACAAACAATGAAAAGTAAAAGAAGAAAGAAACAAAATAAATGAATTCCCAAAACGAACACAGTTAATCTTCCATCTCGATCAAGTGACAATATCAATCAAAAAATAAATCGCATGACTTTATTCGGTTTGAGAGAGAGAGAGAGAGAGAGAGAGAGAGAGAGAGAGAGAGAGAGAGAGAGAGAGAGAGAGAGAGAGAGAGAGAGAGAGAGAGAAAGAGAATGTCTGATTTTATTGCGCAAATAGGATTGTTCAGCAAGCTTGTCGTGTGATAAAGGAAAGTCCTTTTCTTTTCTGAGTTATGAACCAGGTTTGCAGTGTTTTCTTTTTTCTTTTTTTATATTACACAAATTTTATCTAATTACCAGGGAGCATGACTGAAATGAAACAGATTAGTCCTTGATACAAAGAGCCAATTCTTATTAAGCTGAAAACAAAATAAATAAATAAAAACGAAACTAGATACACGGGAATAGAACCATAGCGATATTGTCTCCTCTGTACGTTTTATGGACAGGTCGTCTTTTACGTAAATATTTATATTAAACCTCGATATACATCACAACTATATACCTTGGAAAAGGAAATATATATAGAACGCGGGAGCCAGATGATAAAATTTACAGATGACACAAGAGGAGAGCGTATTATTAGAAAGAACTTCATTAGCATGGCTTTAATAAATGTATTGTGTACTGCCCAATTAATGCATCGTTACTGATCCCTGTTTATCCTAGTCTTCAGAACTTTACTTTAAGATGGACGTATCATGGTGCAGGGTAACCAAAACATTCACAATACTATTACAATATTTATTAAACAAATTAAAGAACAATCACATTGGAAAGACATTAATACAGTCACATTAGAAAAACATTAAGAACATGCCACAGGACAAAACATTAAGAACATGCCACAGGACAAAACATTAAGAACATGCCACAGGACAAAACATTAAGAACATGCCACAGGACAAAACATTAAGAACATGCCACAGGACAAAACATTAAAAGCATGCCACAGGACAAAACATTAGTAATGGTTTTAATACTTGCGTAATTATCAGTGTAATGAATGCTTTGAGCTATATTCTATAAACAATGCTGCTATATTACTGGAATCCTTTGTTATAGGGACTTTGATTACTTTTATGATTAATAGCGTAACTGTGGTTATTATATTGTAGTTGCTTTTATTATATTGCAATTTTCTATATATAGTTGATTGGTTTATTGGCTTATTAACCAGTCAGCAGAAATATGGGAAAAGTTACGTATTGTGATGAAAATTTATGGTTGGTTTGCCCATGTCCTAGAAATCAGCTGATTAAAGCAAAAATAAAACAGGCAGTATATCACAGCAAAGGCTATCCATTATAACAAATGGAACTGAAACTAATTTTTAAAAAATCTTTCAATTCTCTCTCTCTCTCTCTCTCTCCTCCCTCTCCCTCTCCCTCTCCCTCTCCCTCCCTCTCTCTCTCTCACACACACACTCTTTCCGTCTGTCTTAAAGCACAGCGTCCCTTTGTATCAAATACTCAAAATATGTAAGGAAATGAAGATGGAAAATATAGTAACGAACATCATTTTGGAGACACTGCCAATCAGCACATGCAACTCCATCAATTTTACATATTATCAGCTCACATATCACAGATATTCTCTGCGTCAATTCGCCCAACAACTATTTTCAAAACGAATAACAATTATACCAATAACAAAAGCGGTAATGATAATAGCAAAGTTTTGTACCCAAATTTATCCCTTGCACAAGCCTTTCACAGAAGAATTTCTTAACGAGATTAATTTTGTTGAAACGGACGTAAAAAGAGAAACACAAAACAAGGAAGCGAAATTCAAAGGTATTATTCTTTGTGAAATATCCTCAGATTACTGTTTATTTCAAATGGAAAGGAATCAGGAGGGCTGCGACAGTAATTGTTATGGTGATGGTATCAGAGGTGTTATCCCTGGTAGATGCTGCAATGAGGACATTCCTTTTTGTTATTTCGAGGTGTGAATGTTACATTGGCATTGTCGCTGTCAACGTGTTCATCTTCGTCATCGCCATCATTATCATTACTATCATCATTATCATTTTCACTATCATCATCATCAGCATTGTCATTATCGTTATAATCACCATCACAGTCACCACCATCAATAATATTACATCTTCATTATCGTCCTCTTCATCATTATCACCATCACCATTACCATCAACACAACCTTCATAGTTATAACCATCATAATTTCTCATATCATCATCGTTTGAAGTAGAAGTTATGGTTGATAGTATTAGTATCAATAGTTGTTATTACTATTGTTATCACCGTTAGTGCTATCATCATTATCATTAATATTTATCCTTATTAGTATTATGACTATTGCTATTATTTTTATTGTTATGATGATGATCATCATCATCATCACCATCACCCTCATCCTCATCCTCATTATCATCATCATCATTATTATTATCATTGCTATCACTATTACTATCATTAGTAGTGGTAGTAGTATTGTCATTGCTACTATTGCTATTATTATGATCATTATTTATTATTATTATTATTAAAGTCATTACCATTCTCACCATCATTATCATTATCATGATTATTAATCTATCAGAATTCATAGCAAAAATATCTTACACATCGCATGAAGAAAATACAGAAAATGAAAAGTAAAAGAAGAAACAAAAATAAATGAATTCCCAAAACGAACACAGTTAATCTTCCATCTCGATCAAGTGACAATATCAATCAAAAAATAAATCGCATATAAACTTTTAAAAAAGCGATGACTTTATTCGGTTTGAGAGAGAGAGAAAAAAAATATGTCTGATTTTATTGCGCAAATAGGATTGTTTAGCAAGCTTGCCGTGTGATAAAAGAAAGTCATTTTTTCTGTGTTATGAACCAGGTTTACAATTGTTTTTTTTTTTCTTTTTATTAGACAAATTTTATCTAATTACCAGGGAGCATGACTGAAATGAAACAGATTAGTCCTTGATACAAAGAGCCAATTGTTATTGTTGAAAGCAAAATAAATAAATAAATAAAAACGAAACTAGATACACGGGAATAGAACCACAGCGATATTGTCTCCTCTGTACGTTTTATGGACAGGTCGTCTTTTACGTAAATATTCATGTGAAGCCTCGATATACATCACAACTGTATACCTTGAAATAGGAAATCTATATAGAACGCGAGAGCCAGATGATAAAATTTACAGATGACACAAGAGGAGAGCGTATTATTAGAAAGAACTTCATTAGCATGGCTTCAATAAATGTATTGCAGTATGGCCGATGTTGTATAAAATATCGCTAAAGGGTATCGTGGATACTGCTGTTATTAATGGTTTTAATACCTGCATAATTATCAATGTAATGAATGCTTTGAGCTATGTTCTATAGACAACAATGCTGCTATATTACTGAAATCCTTTGTTATAGGGATTCAAATACTTTTATGATTAATAGCGTAACTATGGTTATTCTACTGTAGTTGCTTTTATTATATTGGTTCTTTCAACTATTATTTTTATTAAAATTGTCATCATGAGCAACAGCAATATTATCACCACCATCTTCATCATTTTTTCATCATGATCATTATTATCATTATTATTATCATTGTCATTATCATGATCATTATTATCATTTCCATTACCATCATTGTTGTTGTCATTATTGGTTTAGTCACCTTCAGTCACTGTTGTTATTGCTATTCTTCTTATTATCATGATCATTATTATCATTACCAGAGTTTTCAGCACTAATATCTTTGTCCTTGCTATTACTCACAACACTATTTTCAATTGTTATTAAAATTATTTTACCATCCTCGTTATCCCTATTATCCCTGGTTTTATCATTGTTCGTTTACTTCCGATTACATTATCGTTTTTACCTATTATAACGATATTTCCTACTTAATACTACTGACAAAATTCTTTCCCTTATCCCTGGCTCTCCAATTCCTCTGCAACTACATTTCTACGACAAATAATCTTGTTTATTTCACGCCTGTTTAAGAACAGCTGATAATTTCCTTAACTGATAGCTAGGTATATAGGGAAAGTAATACAGTTATTAACTTTAAACCATGATTAGCAAAGTACTGTATAATCGTTATAAAAAGTAGAGTCATATCATGATTTCACTAAATCCCTGTAGTTCCTCCCTTCGCATGTGACTGATGATGTGTGTTTCTGTGCACACACCGACACACACACAAACGCGCGTGCACTTCATCCTATCATAAGCTCAGGAACCTCAACCCAGGGCACGTAAAATCATAAATAAGAAAGACCTGTTGTTATTGTCGCTTGTGGGTTTCATTTATCACTGAATATTGTTATCGCAGGTCCATTTATAATGTTATTATATTTATTATCCAGATAGGCAAGTGTTGCGAATACGTTCAACGTGTCCTGCTTTTTATTACCGGCTATATAATAGTTTAATTGGATATTGTTATTATGGCAATAAAAATAGTGGCATTGGTATTACTATCACTACTACCGTTGCTACTACTAGTGATCATATATATATATATATATATATATATATATATATATATATATATATATATATATATATATATATATATATATATACAT
>NC_091574.1:17273431-17275931 GCF_042767895.1 Penaeus vannamei
CCATTTTTACGCGTATCACATGTAATTTTAATCCGAAATTAACATAATGTGGCTCATTTTGCAGCTTAATATAGATCCATTCAATGATGAAATTAGGTTTTGCAACATATTCATGTGCTTTTTGTAACAGTGACACACATAAATAAGCCTCTTTTATGGTGCTCTATAAGTCGTTCACGTAAAAAAATTAAAAAAAAAAAAAAAAATCGAATGTGCTTCCCCATACAATAGATGAAATAACGTTCTATTGAGAAACGAAATCATAATGCTTATGTTATTTCTTTTAGGATTTTTGAAAACTTTCCAAAAGGGTCAATCTACCTTCTAAATAGGCCCCCATCAGTGGGACCTTTCCACTACGTTACAATGTTTGAACAACCTTATTACACTGGGAATTTCCGCAAGACTTCAGAATACAGGTAGATGATAGAGGATTATGCTTTAAGATTATTCTTCTACCTATTATTGTTCATACAAAAAAGAACGGGAACAAACATCAACGACCGTTATTTCGAAAGTATATTGATTTCGGCTTCGACCGCTCTAGCAAACGTATATTATATTTTTGCACATTTTATAGACAAATAAAATATCTAGAGAAAGTGTGACATTTTTTTTACGATTTCCCTCTGTGCCTCTTGTAAGAGTCATATATATAAAGAAAATAGCCTTTTTATTATTTCATTTATACTTAAAAGTCGTTTACGTAAAATACCCCCACCCCCCACAAAGAAATTTTTGAAAAAGAAAAAAAGTGTCACATTCTCGAGATTTAGGATGAATCAGTTTAAGAAAGCAATCAGAGGATTTATCTTTTATTATTCTTATCTTTTTTTTTTATCAATTCTCATTCTTTTTCGTTTCTTTCGGCTTTTTGACCATAAATATTCAGATGAACTCAATGATCTCTGATGTGCGTTTCATCAGAATCGACAAAAGAAGAAGGAGAGAAAAAAGTAGACGATCCCTTAACCGGATATTACTCTACGATGCTATTGCTTTGCTCTGTGAAATTGTATTTTGCTGTACAGCTTCCAACATATTACTTTGCTAACATTGTGAGAGTTTCTTGATATAGTCTCGGGTAATGTGTACTGCTATTTTCCTTTTATCTTTATACAAAAGGCATAAACGAGTAGTTCTGACTTCGCAATAATTCACGTATTTTGTTTATAGGGCGTGTCTAATGTGTCTCGATGCCTGCATTAGTTTTATTTCGAGTATGTCTCGTAGTCAAAGCCAGTATCTTTTTCTACAATGGATTTTTCTGTATTATCCTAATTTTGTGTTCCTACTAATTTCTAACTCACCCTTAACTTTAGTAATGGGGGATGTAATAAAAGGGGGAGAGGGAGTTTAAGGTGAAATATCACAAGCGCCATTAAAAATTCCTTTAGTACAAAAATATCAGAACATACTATCTCAAATATTAAAGGTGTGTTAGGCTTAACACCTGAAAGTAGCACGAAGAAGAGAAATTGCGCAAAACGTACCAGTAAAACATTCTTCTGTTACAAAAATATTCTCACTCAGTGCTATTTGCTAACTATCGTGTTACCTATTACACTAGAGGTTGTTTAAATTGTCTTACACAAGGTTATAGTTAAAGTACATATGAATTACTGTTGTTATAGTTAACATGAAAACGAAATTTAGTTTCAGTGGTACAGTCTTTGATTGTAAAAGAAAGGCCAATGTTACTCTTGTCAGAAAACATTTATTTGATTGATGTTCTCATATTCTTGTAAGAATACATGGAATTGTATTTGTTTATCAAATATTTTGTAATTTCTAGTAAGCTTCCTTGTGTACTCAAATTCTTTTATTTTCATTTAAAGATTTTATATAATACTGATACTAATGATAACGTTAATGCTGCTGTTATTGTCTTTGCTATAATCTCATTATCAACAATATTGTTTGCCATAAGAATGTTTTCCCGGAAGTGCTAGAAGTAGGGTAAATAGGTGAGATCATTCTCAAGTTTTTGCCTGCGTGTTTACTACCGTTGTTGCACGCGATCTCCGTCGTAACGTCAGCTGCTGCCATCTTTCGCATTATCTCCTAAACCTCCTCATCAGCCCGTAAACTGCGCAATAGGGTTCCGGCGGTCTTAGCCGTCTTGCGCAATCATCGGCGGAAAAAAATCTGAATAGTTTTTCTTTCTTTCTTTCTTTTTTTGTCATAACATAAAACATTGCATGTAGAGTATTGGAAAACCAAATATTGGTTCATTATTTACTTTAGTTCAGGCGTGGTGGTGTACTAACGTTGTCTAAGTTGGCAAACGTCATTTGAAGATATGTGGGAGTGAAAAATAAGCCGTACTTCTAATAACCCTATTTGCTTTCGATACATGTTAGATTGTCCGAATCATATATATATGTGTGTGTGTGTGTGTGTGTGTGTGTGTGTGTGTGTGTGTTCGCGTGCGTGCGTGTGTGTGTGTGTGTGTGTGTGTATTACATATATATGTATATATATACATATATATATATAT
>NC_091574.1:17295931-17298431 GCF_042767895.1 Penaeus vannamei
GATTTGACTTCGCGCCTATGATTTTGGCTTCCGCATTGGGAGAATTCGAGTTCAGCGGAGCTGCTCTTCCCCTTAATTCTCTTGGTGACATACCAGCCGTAACAATATGTATATGTATATGTATATATACATATATAACATATATATATATACATATGTATATACATATATATAAAACATATAGATGTACACACACACACACACACACACACACACACACACACACACACTTACACACACATACACACACACACACACATACACACACACACACACACACACACACACACACACACACACACACACACACACACACACACACACACACACAGATATATATCTATATATGTGTGTGTGTGTGTGTGTGTGTGTGTGTGTGTGTGTGTGTGTGTGTGTGTGTGTGTGTGTGTGTGCTTTTATATATATATATATATATATATATATATATATATATATACATATATATATGTATATATATGTATATATGTATATATGTATATATGTATATATGTATACATGTATATATATATATATATATATATATATATCAAGTTTACAATAGAAAGGAGAGAGAGAGAGAGAGAGAGAGAGAGAGAGAGAGAGAGAGAGAGAGAGAGAGAGAGAGAGAGAGAGAGAGAGAGAGAGAGAGAGAGAGAGAGAGAGAGAGAGAGAGAGGGGGGGGGGGAGGGGGAGAGGAAGAGAGAGAGAGAGAGAGAGAGAGTGAGGAACCCAAACAGACAGACAGACTAAGACAGATACAGCCAAAACAGACAGAATGGATGATAAAGAGAATAAGGGGAAAATAGAATCAATCAAGTGAAATTGATAATGGAGAAAATGATGGAAATGATTGTAAAATGATATAAATGCTAAAACTGTTAGTGTTATGGTTGTGATGATATTCTAGTTATTACTATTATCATCATCATTATCATCATATTTTTATTGTCTTAAATATTGTTGTCATAAATATTATAATTGCTACCATTTATCATACAATTACAATTATCATTATCATTATTATTATCACAATAAGCATTATTGATATTATTGCTGTCATTATCATCATAACTAATAATAATTCTATATCATTTATATTGGCATTATCATCATTATCACTATTTTCATTATTGTTATCATTTGGATTATCATTATTATTATCAGAAGTAGGAGTAGTAGAAGGGTTATTATTATGATTATTGTTATTAGTATTATTATCATCACTGTCATCACCATCATTACTGTTATTATATATATTATTGTTATTACCATTATCATTTTCGTTATCATTAGAAATATCATTACTGGTATCATAATAACTATTATTAAAACCATTATCATCATTATGATTATCATTATTATTATCATTATTATCATTGCTATTGTTATTATCATCTTATTTATTATCATCGTTATTATCATCACTATCTTTATTATTCTTTTATTACTATCATTATTGTTACTATATCTATTACTGTTTTTATCATCATCATTATTATCATCATTATTTCATTACAATTATTATGATCATCAGCATCTTTTTCATCATTATTATTATTATTATCTTTATTATTATGATAACTACTAGAATCACTACTAATATTAGTATCATTACTATTATTATTATAATTTTATTATTATTATTATCATCATTATTATCATTAATAATATTATTATTATTTTCATTATCATTCGCATTATTATCATCATTATTATTATTATCGTTATTATCATTATTATTATTATTATTATTATTATTATTATTTTATCCTTTTTATTTTGTTTTTATTATTATCATTATTATTATAACTATCATTATCATCGTTATTTTCATCATCATGATAACGTTTATTACTATCATCATTATTATGATTAATATAATTTTTATCCTATCTATCAAAAACATGACTTGACTCGTTATCATGATTATTATTACTTTCATCATTATCATCAGAATTATACTTTCTGTAATTATGATTATGTTTACACACGCACACGCTCGTATGTGTGTGTGTGTGTGTGTGTGTACATGAGAAGCCAGTAATAGAGATAAAGAGAGAGAGAGAGAAGAAGGAGAGGAAGAAGAAGAAAACGACAGACAGTAGGATGCACACACTCATACACACCCATAGAGTGAGAGAAATAGATAAGGAGACAGACATATATACAAAAGAGAAATAAAGAGAGAGAGAGAGAGAGAGAGAGAGAGAGAGAGAGAGAGAGAGAGAGAGAGAGAGAGAGAGAGAGAGAGAGAGAGAGAGAGAGAGAGTTCACTTAGTACACCCAAAAGGACAGCCTCCCATCACTTAATAATTAAAACATCAATCCGATGATACAGAGGTAGCAATTGTGGCGCGTAATAACCATTCACTTATTAATTGGTTCTGGGGAAGATAACACATTATCACGCACTTTTCACATATATCCACATGCAGCGATGAAAGCGTTCATGGGTCTCTGGGCAAAGTGGTGCTCAGAATGTGTATATTGTCAGCTATAT
>NC_091574.1:17320931-17335931 GCF_042767895.1 Penaeus vannamei
GACAGACACCGACTGCCACTTCCCGGGCATCTCTGAAATTACCCAAAATCTATCAACGTAAGGACGGACCTTTTGATTGGCTCTTCTAAATACGCCCGTCTGATTGGTTCTTCTCTGAAGAGGGACGTCTCGAGGTTAGTAACTTGAGTGACATGATAATCGGATCCATGAAACGCAACCTCATTCGAGAGGGATCCCAATTACCGAGGCATATCCTTAACGAGGTTGTTATTAATGGATCAAGTGAACTCCTGGATAGATATGCTACTTCTCCGTTAGTTTTCATCTTGAAAATGTCTTATTTTTCTTTTTGATTAGTTTTTCCTTCTTTTTTTTATATCTGAGTATTACTTCTAGTGTAGCAGAAAAAAATAATCCTCTACGTACGTATAGTTGAAACGACCTTTGACCTTTGAATTGGAATGAAACTCAGGCTAAATGCTGGTTAAAAAAGAAATTGCCATTTTGAAATTGCAAGTTAAAAAAAAAAATCGGCATTGCGAAAATGAATCATCAAAAATCGAAAAATCTAGAGAAAAAATAGATGAGCAAATATACGTACAGAGAAAATCAAACAGACCGAGAGTACACAAATGCAAATATACATTCAAACTGATTTAAACATTAGCAACTTCATGAGAATTTGGAAACTCTGGAGTTCTATTCCAAAAAAGCAGTTCAGAAGAAAAGTCTGTTTCGAAATGCAATTATTCCGTAACTAATAATAACTTTAAAACAGTAGAAACAATGAAAGTGATGGTATAGATGATCATGAAGATAATAACAAAAACTGCTGCAAAAGTATCATATCAATGATAATGATCATGATCCTAAAATATCGATAATGATGATGCGAGTAATGAGAGTAATAATGATGGTAATAATAACAATACCAATAATGATAATAATATTCATATTAATAATAATGACACTAATAATAATAGTAATAACTATAGCAGTAATGGTAACACTAATAATACTGATATTAATAATAATAATAATAACATATTGATATTAATTAATGACAGTGGCATTTGAATTGAAATTAATATTAATATTACTAATACTAATATTACTGTTGATATGAATATAAATATTAATAGATACTGATACTAATGTTAATATCAATATCAACGATAGTAATAATAATAATAATGAAAACAATAGCGGTAAAGATAATGACAATGATGATGATGATGAAAATGGTGATATCAATAATCATGAAAATCATGTTAATAATAAAAATAGTGATAATGCTATAGATAATAATAATGATAATGCTATTGATAATGACAATAAGGATAATAGTAGATATCAATAATGATAATAATAATAATAATAATATCAATAATTATAATAATAAAATCAATAATCATGATGATATCAATAATGATGTCAATAATGATAATAATGATAGCAACAACACCAATAATAATTACTGAAACAGAGCGAAGACCCAGTAGTCTTCACCGTGCCTGGTTGGGTTCGAGCTCAACCGAGAATATAGATTTTCACTCAGAGAAAGACTCGGCTGCAGTGAACCGAAGTAAGGTTCCAGGCCTACGGTACGCTGACATCACCCGATTAGTGGGTTCGGGAACAGTGTGCGTTGTGCATGTGAGCGTGAATGTTGCACAAGAGAAGGGTGGACGGAAACAACAGTGTGTGCTGATTGTTGGCTGTGTAAGTGTGTAAATGTGAAAAGGAAGATGGCACAGGCTGTGTCTGCATGGAAGTGTTTGTTTTAAAAGAAATGCAAGATCATAGAATTCTTTTCCCTTCGGTTAGAGCAACCGCTTGCTAGAAACGGGAACCAGGTATAGCAGAACTTATGGGATGTTTCTGGATATCACTTCATATACTCTGATTCCTTTAGTCTTTTTATAGACTTTCAGGGGTTGCGAGATATCAGCGTAACTAAATATGTGCTCTTTAGGAGACCTGAGGTGGAGAAAGTTAAGTGTTAAACAATACAATATAGGTCAGAACAAGAACTTTGGAAGTGGTGAATGTTAGCCATTATTTCTTAATATTCTGGTCGGGACTGAGTGAAAGCTCTAAGATGGTACGATGTTTTTTAGAACAAGATGCACTCACTAGGGAGTTGTACTGATATTTCTGTTACAAAACATAGAGAAGTATGTATGCACCAACAATTTATCACAGCGAGGGTGATGCACATAGAACCAAAAGTCAGATATACTTAAAATATACAAAATTACATATGCACTCCTTAGCTGGCATCCCAACTCCGTAAGTGCTGTAATTAGGGTTGTCAGTATGAAAAGATTCGAGTCCGTATGTTACGTTAGCAAAGTTTATCTCCAACCCAAATGGAGATTAACTTGGGCAAAGTTTAGTTCCAGCAGAGTAGGCTAAAGCAGGTAGTTGCCTTCAGGCGGCAACTGCCTCAGATTCCAAAACAGGGTCTGGCGCTGCACGCGTTGGATGCTGATGTACTGGTTCGTGGGCGTAAAGAAATGTCCAAGAGAGTCTTTTATATAATTATGCGCACGGCTGGTCAGGCATCACGACCACAGCACCAGGCATGTGGCATTGTCGAGACCTGGCTTCAACCACGTAGCAACCGAGGAGGATGTCAATCATGGAGAAATCGACCTTAGAATCGGCGAGTGCGCAGCTGTACATGATAATGATAACATTGATAAGAACGATGGTAGTGGTCATGATACTAATAGAAATAATAATCATGATAGTAATTGTGTTAATGATGATTATGATAACAATGATGACGACATTAATAATAGAAATGATAATAATAATAATAGCAATATTTATAATAATTCAAATCATAACGATAATAGCAATGATCATTGAAACAATAATAATAACACTAGATATGATAATAAAAAGAAAAATAAGAATAATAAGGCTAATAACAACAAAGAAAATACCGATAATAATAAAATTGATAACTAATGCAAAATTAATGATTCTAATAGCAACATGAATGTCAATAATAAGATAACGTTAAATAGTATAATAATGACAAGGATAATAATAATAATAATACAAATGATAGGAATAATAGTAATACTATTAGTACAATTACTACTACTACTATTACAACTACTACTAATAATAATAATGAAAATAATGATGATAATAATAACAAAAAAAGATAATGATGATGATGGCAACAACAGTAAAGTTAAAGATTATAATGATGATGGTGAATAAGGAGAATTATTACTATTATTATCATTATGATTATTATGATAATAATAGTGGAATATCATTATAATTATTGTTACTGTCATCATCATTATCATTATCATTATTGTTACGATCATCATCATTATTATTATTCCTATTATAATAATTATCATTATCATTATTATTATTATTAACATTATTATCATTATCATTATCATTATGAACATTATCATTGTCATGTTTTTTTTATTAGAAGTAGTACTACTACTACAATTAGCATTGTTATTATCATTATTATTATTATTATCATTATTATCATTATCCTCATTATATTATTATTATTATTATTATTATTATTATTATTATTATTATTATTATTATTATTATTATTATTATTATTATTATTATTATTATTATTATTATTATTATTATTATTATTATTATTATTATTATTATTATTATTATTATTATTATTATAATTATTATTATTATTATTATTATCGTTATCATTATTATTTTTTTTTACCTTTATTATCATCCTCATTATTGTTACTCCTTTTATTATTATTACTATTGTTATTATTAGTTGTATCATTGCTGTATTATTCCTATTATTATTATTACAATCATCATTATCATTATTATTGTTATCGTTTTTTATCATTATTTTTAATAACATTATCATTATTGTTATTGTTATGATTATTATCATTACTTTTACTTTTCATTATAACTATCATCATCATCATCATCATTTTACTATTATCATTAGTAGTAGTATTGTCATTTTTTACATTATTATATTCATTATTATTATCAATATTATTTTCATCATTTATGTTATCATTACCGTTGTTATTATCATTACTATTACATTGTTGTTATCATTATTAATATGATTATTGTTATCATTATCACTATCTTATTAATTTTCTGATCATCATTATCAATTATATTATTTCATAATTATTATTATTATATGTTTTATCATTATCATTGTTATTGTTGATATCACCATTATTGTTATGATTTCCATTATCATTAGTAATATTTTCGTTATTAAAATTATTGCTATTATTATGAATTATTGTAAATTAGACCACCCTATTATCATTATTATTATTATTATCATTATTGTTATAATCATTATTGTTACAATTATTATTTTTATCATTGCTATTGTCAATATATTATAATCACTTATAATTATCATTGTTATTAGTATTTTACTATTATTATTATTATTATTATAATTATCATCCATATGATTATTATTTTTGTTATGATTTTCTTTATTATTAATATTATCCTTACTATTGTTATCATTTTTAGTATCAATAGCATTATCATTACCTTCAGTATTACTATCATTATAATCAATATTATTAGCATTATGAGTATTTTAATATTATGATCACTGCCATTACTATTATTATTATTATAATCATCATTTATTGCTGTTAACAGTATATATTTATTATTAGTGTTATTACTTTTATCCTTCTTATTATAATTAATAAGTTAATGTCACCATAATTATTATTTTTTCGATTATCATCATTACAAGCCTTTATAACAAAATATTACTACTTTATTACTATTATTTGTTTTTTTATTATCATTATAATTTGCATCGTTATATTTATCATGAATATTATAATCGTCATTATTATTATCATTTACTGTTATCATTAACATTTTGTCATCGTTTTATTAATATGATCGTTATTACTGTTCATATCATTATTATTATCTTTATTATCACTCTTATAATCAGCATTCTTATCATCTTTATTATTATTGTCGTTATCATTAATAAATATAATTTTTATCAATAACATTATCAGTACTGTTATTGCTATTAGCATTATTATCATTATCATTGTAGCTGCTGTTTTGTTGTTATCACTATTATAATCATTATCATCACCATGAGTCACCGATATATTTTGAACCGTTACCACTGCTCTATCAAAAAAGAAATCTTGAACGTTTCCTTAAAAATCTTCTCCTGGGGCAGATTTCACTTGAGATTCCAAGAACAATGGGGGGAACGCACTCTCCCAGGCAGAGTGGGAATGTGGGCGGTCTTATTGTTTCTTTTTTATCAAGAGATAGTCGAGGGCGTGGGCTGATAACGGTTTCTTCTTTTCTCTCTTCAACAGTCCATTGAGATAATGACAGACCTTGAGGAAAATGATACACAAATTGCTATTGCGTGATTGAGGGTGTGAAATCATATATTCTTACGTGCATACATGTCTATATCTATATATCCATCTCTCTATCCATCTGTTTATCCTATTCCTATTCCTTATCCTACTTTAAAACAATTCTTCAGTCATGTAAGACACTACATAGAAGGGCAGTGACTAGAGAATAGATATTTCCATCAAATGAAAATGAAACAAAACATTAATCTTTGGCAAATAACTAAAATAAAACATCACAGAAATAACAGAACACTTTAGGATTAGCACGTACTTATATCACAATAAAAACAATTTGGTTATCAAGATATGCTCAGACTTGTGAACAATGCATTATTAATACAATAAATAGTTGACTTACAGTGGGGCTAAATCTTCACTAAACATGATCAGTAAAAAACCGCAGCACCCGGCGAATTACATGACTGGTCAGACCTCCGAGGACTCAAGCGAACGGTGTTGTAGAGCGTTCGGATAAGTCTAGCGTCACTGTGGCCAACAAGTTATAAAACTAAAAGAAATTAAATGGATTGATTCTTGTATTGATGATAAAATGAAATAAATTCTTTGCAATCTCTCTCTCTCTCTCTCTCTCTCTCTCTCTCTCTCTCTCTCTCTCTCTCTCTCTCTCTCTCTCTCTCTCTCTCTCTCTCTCTCTCTCTCTCTATCATGTGTGCGTGCTTGTGTGAGTGTATTTCTCTTAACAATGTATGGAAAATACTATACCTTTTATATCCGTTCATATGAAAAATCTTTATATTCTACCTACAGAGGATAATGTATCAAGTTGAATCAAATGATACATCAACAATTTAAAGGCAATTTATGATGGATGCCGGCGTACAATAAGGCCAAATTGATATCCAGACAAGTGTGTAATTGCGGTAACATACACACTCCATCACCTAGGTAATTATTGTCTGTAGACCACAGAGAAATAATTGATCACACCACTTATTACGTGCCCTATCAAACTCTTCCGACCCCGCCCTTCCCTCTTACTCACAATACACACACAAACAAACAAACAAACACACACACACACAAATATGTGTGTATGTGTGAAAGAGAAAACACATAATCACATGTGTGTGTGTGTGTGTGCGTGTGTGTGTGTGAAAGAGAAAACATATAATCACATGTGTGTGTGTGTGTGTGAAAGAGAAAACATATAATCACATATTTATGAATATGAATAGATAGATATCATATATACCGCTGTAGAAGTCGCCTTCAAAAGCCCTAAAATCTTTTTCCAAAACCAAGTTGTACCTGACTTCCCTACTTCTCGCCCCACCACAATTACCGCCTGCCGTAACACATGTTCCGTAGGGCTAGTTAACGGCGAAAATATAACCGTATCAGTGATTTAAGTCATAAGGTAAGTTAGATTCGTTAAGAGTAGGTTAGGCTGGTTCGCTTTGTGTTAAAACTTACTTGCGACGAAAGTGGTTTGGAAGAACACACACACACACACACACACACACACACACACACACACACACACACACACACACACACACGTATGTGTATGTGTATAGGTGTGTGTGTATATATATATATATATATATATATATATATATATATATATATGTGTGTGTGTGTGTGTGTGTGTGTGTGTGTGTGTGTGTGTGTGTGTGTGTGTATTATCATATACATATATAAACATATTTACATATATATATATATATATATATATATATATATATATATATATATATTTGAATCTAATTACACATACACACACACACACACACACACACACACACACACACACACACACACACACACACACACACACACACACACACACACACACACACACACGCACGCACGCACACACAGAGAACACACAACACACGCACACACACGTACGTGTATGTGTGTATATATATATATATATATATATATATATATATATATATATATATATATATATATATATATATATATTATATACATATACATAAATGTACATATATTTGAATCTAATCACACACACGCACACATATGAACACACACACACACACACACACACACACACACACACACACACACACATATAGTGTTTCAATCTTATATATTTATGACCTTGTTTGGTGGTTTGTTGCCATCAGCAGAATTTTGGAAATGGCCATAGCTTGGGCCAGCGCGGCTTCGTTATGAGCCATCGCTTCCACTCTTTTCATTTCGCTTCGTTCGACCCGAAAACGATCGACTTTCGCTCTGGAATTCTACGAGTCTGCGAGTCTTAACGAGTCCCAGGCGAATTATCTAAAAAAAAAAAAAAAAAATCTCCCGCTTTCGGAGTACAATTTTTTTTTTATATATTTCTTCCTCTTTTCTCAGAAATAAAAGTAAAAGCTATATGATGTCGGTAATGAAGTTGGCCTTCATATTCAGCGTGATGTTGACGCTGGCAGTAATCATGATATTTTAATAATAATGTTACTATTTGTACTAATAACAAAACCATCAATGTAACAAATGCAATTGGAAAATTAAACAGTGATGATGATGATAATGATGACGTAGCTGCTGCTGCTGCTGATGATGAGGATAGCAAAAGTTCTGTTAATAATAATAATAATAATAGTAATAATAATAATAATAAAAACAATAATAATCATTATCATAATAATTTCAACAATAATGATAATAGTAATTATTGTTATTATTATTATTATTATTATTATTATTATCATTATTATAAGAAGAATTATTGTCTGTTATCATCACTGCATATAAACTAATGACGATAACACAACAGAAATAAATAAGAATAATCATATTATCAAGAAATGCATATAAACTAATGACGATAACACAACAGAAATAAATATGAATAATCATATTATCAAGAAATGATAGCAATAATAATAATATTACTAATGATAATAAAGATAACAAAACAGTAACCACAACAATAAAACAAAACAAAAAACGATAAAAATAATGAGAATAATAATACCAATTCTGATAATAACAAAAAAGCTAAAATGTCATCTTCCCTACCAACTCCATTCCAGCTATTATTGCCTCTCTTCCACTACAGCATTCCATCATTTTTTCACGGCTGATACTCCCTCTATCATCATCCATCGTCTGACAGCGCCGCGGTCTCCATTTCCTCCTCGGATTAGCTAATCGAATCCAGTCAACTTCATGCGAAGTGGAGCTGACCTTTCGATGAGGTGTGCAGGGAGAGGATTCTTTATAAACGAGGGACGTTGGGTCTTGTAGTCTTGTACTTGGGAGAGTCGGCAGGTTGAGAAAAGTAGGGTTGTCTTGTAGATGGAGGGGATATTCGTGTAATTGAAAGAATGGGATAGAATGGAGAGAACAATGAAAAAGACTTTTTTTAATTAACATTCTTGTAATCATTGCGTAAATGTATTTCGTAGTCAGCCAAATATGAAAGAATGATGATGAGATCATTATATATTGTTACCCTTTCACAGTTCATTGAAAAGAGCAAGACGTTATTGTGACCCCCCCCCTACCCTGTAGTTCCGAATTTTCATAGCTTTAGAGACCATTTTAAGGGGAAAAAATCGGTAATTTCACATATGTGGTACTAAGATCAGCTATATTTCTTGAACCTTCAGTGAGTCTACCCCTGTAAAGACTGAAAAGTTTTTAAAATGCACCATCACTACTTTCCGGGTTTTAAAAAGAAACATTTGACGTCGTTTTATAGGAGCCAGTTGAAATGCCGCGGTTCAGCCATTCTCAACCGCGCAGAATAATGCAATCTCCACGAGAGCGTTCGAAAAGCCGCGGCTGAAATGCCAAGCCAAGATACAAGTGGCTTTGATTTTTTTAAAGGCTTCTTCCAGTAAATGAAGTTGCATACGCGGAACATGAACGAGATGATGGAGCCCAACGACCAGTTTCATATTATTATCGAAACTCACTGACAACACCCCATAAAGCTTTTCCTGCCTTGTAAAATCGGAAAAAAAGTTTGCCTTATCAAACTCTACAACCATCGCCCGCAGACAGTCCAACCCGCAGAACGCCGTGTAGTTTGAGGTCCTTTCCTCCGAACGTCCCACCCGCGGCTCGCTCGTGTAGAAAGCCCCATTTCTTTCACGCTGAAATGTACTTCCGCGCGCTTGGTTCTGTTACAGGCAGCGGTTCAGGGCGATTCAGACGCGCCGTTTCACCCGCTTGTGTAGAAAGCCCCTTCAAGCGAGTCACAATAATGATGAAATGGTAATATAAATTTAAATGTTCTAGTTACCATTGTTATTTTTGCCAATCAAATCAAGAGGTATGTAGAGATATCATCTTTACAATGAGTTAAAAATAGTAATGGCATGTTACAGAGTATGGAAAACAAAGAGCCAACCTTGGGGGTAGGTAGAATTTGGTGTTATTAGACTTTCAGACCGTTTAGAGGCCCCCAAGGGCAGAAGGGAGGTCGTAGAACCCTCTGAAGCCCCCTTTCTCCTAATGATACCAATAATCCCTGTCAATATTATTACTGGCGTCGTTTTCTCCTGTTGGTCATTCTTATCAGTGTACTTTTCAAAGCTATACAAATGGCAAGGATAAAAAGTTAGTGTCAAAAGTTAGCATTAGTGTCATCCTCTTCATTTTATTATCATCATAGTTGTTAATAAGGTTATATTAACATCAATAATGATACATGTAATTATGGTGATAATGGTGATTGAAGTTAATTAAAAGAACAGCACTAATAACAAAAAATAGCGTAGGCAATAATGACTATTATTATCAATAAATGGGAGTCTTGAAGAAAACAAAGAAATAATAAACATCATATAAAAGGAATTAATTCAGCTCGTCTTAGACAATACCTCCCACTCAGACCTGGATCTTCCAATCTCAAGCCGAAAGTATTTCGCCTTCGGAGAAAAAAGTTTCCTTATCTTGAGAGACAGACAGACAAACAGAGAGGGGAACTGAGCTGACTTACGCAATAGTGCTGTATCTCTGAAACTGCTATTATTACTGGTAATATTATCATTATCATTAATATTTTTGTACGCTTTCATTATTGTACGATTATTATTATATCATTTTTATTATTGTTACTACTACCATTATTATTGTAATTATTATTATTATGTTTATTGTCATAATAATAATAATCAATATCTTTGTTATTACTAACATCGTAACTGTTATTGTTATAACTAGTGTTACCATTATCATAACTATTATCAATAATGTTGCAATTATTATTATTATCATTATTATTATTATTATTATTATTATTATTATTATTATTATTGTTATTACTTCTACTATTATTATTATCATTATCATTATCAATATCATAATTATTATAATTATTTTCATCATTGTCATTATTGTGTTTCTTATAATCATTATCGTGTTTGCTATTGCTATCATTATTATCATCAATATTATCATCACCATCACCATAGTCATCATTATCAGTCAGTAACATTATCATCATCATTATCAATCATTATCATTAACATCATCATTATCACATCGTCATCGTCATCATCATCATCATTAATATCATTATCATCATATCATCATCGTCATTATTAATATCATCATGTTGGTCTAGTTACCATTGTAACTATTATATGATTGTGATGATCAACATAATAATTATCATTTACATAAAAAAGTAAGTTCTGGGTACTACTTCATCCCTCTCTATTTTTAGTACCTTGCAGAAAATGAGGTACTTGAGAAAACTTTTCCAGGATTTCCCTAAGATTTTTTGCATACCATCATGGTTGAGAGAGAAAAAAGACTCGGTTGAACTGGGAAGGTCTTGTTGATGTCTGACGAGGGGCATTTTGATTGACGTTTTGCGATAAACGAAATGAGGAAAATGGAGTAAAAAGGCACATATTTGACGGCGAGATATTTTAAGATTTCTTGGAAAATCTTGAGATTTCTTGCTCATATTCGTTTTCGACGGAACTTCTTTGTCAGATAACTTGGTCTGGTTTCGTAACCAAACCAGGCATTTTTCAAACTGCCTTTATAGGAAGCCTACTACGGTTTAATGACGTCACAATAGTAAACAAATTGCCAACATGGCCGACAGAAATGAGTGATGATGATGAAATGATTTCCATATTTTGTGGCCAGTAGATGGTGTTACAATCTACCAAGTTTGTATCATATCTGTGCCAAACAAGAGTATTAACAAGAGTAAATTGATAGTTGTATTTTTCTCTAGAAGATAAGTACTAGCTACTTATAATGGCCATCGATGGGATGTTTTATCTTCAGTTAAGGTAAGTAAAGATTTTTTCGTCGTTGATTCCTCTATCATTGCTAGTAGTGTCCAGTCTCCTCTCTTCCGTGAATTATTCTGTAACCCATCATGAAGGGGAATGAGTCGTCTCATATTACAGTAGTTTGTTTACATTGAGAGCAAACTGGATGTTGAGACTGTTTTTGATAAATTCGGGGATGGAAGCAAACCAAACCAAACAATAGCATGCCTGCATTTCTCGTAAAAAAAAATATCATTAATATATTCCTTTCATTCCATAATACACAATATATTCTACAAGTTATGAGTACCTAAGAACAGACTTCTGACAATACTGGCAACAATGACACTATTCCTTCCATACCAAAATGCCAAGAAACAGTATAAATTATAAAATCATAAATTATAAAGAACACCACCAATCTTAAAACCAACATGAATAACATGATGATTACGATGTTGTACAGCCAGTCGTAACACTAGCATTTACTTACCGAATAATGGAGTCGTTTCCAGTACCTTTGAATTTGCCATCAACCTACACAATTATCTGCAGTATATGATATATATTTTCTTCCTTATTTACGTTCTTTTGTTTGTTTTTTCTAATTGTTTTTCATTCCTGGGATCGCCATTGCTAGTATCCTGTGAATGAAGATTACTTTCCAGTGGTTGCTTATTGTTGGGAGAATTTTTTACAAGCTTATCCATTATGCTAAGTAATCTGGGAGGATCTAGCAGTCTTCTTACTGAAGTACTAAAGTGAGCTACAGTTATGAAGGTCATATAAACAAGAGAGTAGATACCATTCCTCTAACCCGCTTTACTTTACTATTTCTTAAAACAAAAAGCAGACATTAAAACTGACTTAGATGCCCCCGGCTGTGACAGTATTGACCAACTCGCACAGAAACAATACAATCTCTTCTGAGTGTGTTCCAATTGACGCGTTTCCGAGAACCGTGCCACTGGAGAATGAATGAAAGAGACAACAAAGTTTGTTCCATCGAAAGTCGAGCCGCGAATGAAAGAAATGCACTTCAGATCAGAGGCATTCTTGCACGAGACACTGAAAAAAAGCTCTCCAAGACCCACTTCACGATTTTCTCAAAGTCACGGCACATGGTAAAATATATTATAAACAAAGACGTACGAGGCATAATAATGATTATCATAATGATGCACACACACATACACGCGCGCGCACGCACACACACAAACACACACACACATACACACACACACACACACACACACACACACACACACACACACACACACACACACACACAGATATAATATATATATATATATATATATATATATATATATATATATATATGATATATATATATATATATATATATATATATATATATATATATATACATATATATGTATGTATGAATGTATATGAGGATAATGGCGCCGGTGGTAATAAACTCAGTTGTGATGAAAATGATGGTATTGCCTATGATGATGGTGGAAATGCCCCCCTGAACGTTCCACTAAAAGAAAGACTTTAAAAGCATCACGAAAACATTGATGTGAAAGAAAAACAAAGAGACCACTGTGACAAGTGCACATGATTATGCTGTAAAATACTCCGTCCTATTCTCGTATTCTACGTCAAGTATGAAAGTGTTTTTTAAAGTAATTTTGAAAAACATTTTAGTAGTACGAACAAAATGTTTCGAGGTGCTCTTGGTTTTTATCTTGTGATCACAGGAACAAAGAAAAAATAAAGAAGGGAAAAATAGAAAGGAAATTAGAAGTGGAATATCGTTGTCATTAACCAATTATTTTTCAGTTGCTCTTACCTTGAAATTGATAGAGTACAGAGTAGGTGTCCAGTATGTTATAGTTTTAGTGTAGTGCAAATACTACTCATAGCTGATATGTAATATTCAAATCCTAGTGTCATCTATTGGTTTGACGATAACAACAGGGACACAATTTCAACGATCTTTCTTATATTTCGTACAAAGTTATTTACACACGACTCACACGCCTCCTCACAGCTGGCAGTAAATACCCGCCTGTGTGCACAATAACCAGCAGTACACACGTAGTCTACATAAGGGTTTGTTCAAGCTTTAGATTCTGCTTCTGTACTGTCTAAGGCCTTGACTTTTTATTCTGCTTGTAAATAAATGCTAAGAATTATCGACGACTGCTTATTTTCAAATGCATATATGAATTAATGCATTTAATCCATACATACCGGGCCGCGACCCAGTACAAGGTCGCAAACATGTTCATGTCATGTTCATTGAGCTGCCACATAATGATAATAATAGCACGCACGCACGCACGCACGCACGCACGCACGCACACACACACACACACACACACACACACACACACACACACACACACACACACACACACACACACACACACACATATATATATATCACGTTGTGAGAGCCTGGCAGTGAGTTCAGCACAATGTCATTCATCTACAGTCTATTTATTTTGAAATGTAAGTTAAGCAAAAGATTTCCAACCTGGGCTAAATCCTCGTCGTCTCAATTCCCTAAAAATACCTCTAGCTAAAGTCCACGGAAGGTTCCGTTTACGACATATATGTGATGTGTATTTTATGTTGGGAGTAATCATTTGGTAACCGATTACCGCGAATTAAATCGATTACTGAAGAATTTCCGCTTATAATTTGTGTAATCGATGGCAATTACACAATTACGCCCACCGTTGATGAAGACGAGGGAGGAGAGAAGAATGAAAGGAAATGAATATAGAGAAGCGGGAAAGAGCTGAAGGCTAAACCCAACACGCAGGACAGAGAATTTATCTCACAGCTTTAACAGATTCCGAAAAGTAAAGCGAGAGGAGATGCTGCAACCCTCGTTCACACACACCAGGCGCGAACAAGGAGGGGCCTCAGCTGACGGGATGGAGGGCGTGTCCAAAGGGAACGGGGAAGCTTCTTCAAACGGGTTCCTCACTGGTGGCCACTTGAAGGTTCCTTCTGTTAACCTCCGTTTTTTTAAAGTAAAAACGTGTGTAGAATGAAATCTGCCTAAAGGATTTTCGGAGGACAATGATGGACAGAGTGCAGGTCAATACAATTAAGTGATCTTCCTAGGGTATGGCACCTCCTTCCCTAGCTGCATGCATCCGAAATCCTGAACCAGGGGGATATTTGGTAGGATTAAGAGGTGGGGGATATTCTGTAACGGAGTGTCACAGAGACTATGACCATAGAAAATCAGTATGTAAAGGGGAAACTATTGTAATTATAGACATAGGAATTAGGGCACATGATGAAAGTGAGAGACGTAAAAAGGGAGGGAATGACATGAAGATACAAAAGTGATTAGGTTATTAGGCCAGAAGTGGCATAACAAGGAA
>NC_091574.1:17358431-17363431 GCF_042767895.1 Penaeus vannamei
CCCAGCCTCCTCTCTCTCCCCTCCTTCTCCATGGCGCCCACCCTTCCTCCCTCTCCCACTTCCTCCCTCTCTCCTTTCCTCCCCCCTCTTCCCCTACCCCTTTCCTCCCTCTCCCCTCCCTCTCCCACTTCCTCCTTCTCACCTTTCCTTCCCCCTCCTCCCCTACCCCTTTCCTCCCTCTCCTCTCCGTCTCCCCCTTCATCTCTCTCATCTTTCCTCCCTCTCACCTTTCCTCCCCCTCCTCCCCCCTTCCCCCCTCTCCCCCTCTGGGACTCTCCAAAGGGCTCCGTCTCCCCAGGGATCCCCCCCCTCCCCCCGCCCCGAGCTTACTGGTTTAATGTGACGCTCCGACGATCACTCTGACATACCGGGGCAGGATATGAGGAAATTCCTAAGAGATATAGTTAAGGACTCCTACCAGGAAGCACCTTCGCTTTCCCTCCCCTTTCTCCTTCCTCTCTGCCTCTCCTCTTCTACTTCCCCCTTTCGCAATCTGTAGGTAGATACATGTCAAAATTTGCTCTTAGATTTTCACTATGCCATCTTACTCTCTCTCTCTCTCTCTCTCTCTCTCTCTCTCTCTCTCTCTCTCTCTCTCTCTCTCTCTCTCTCTCTCTCTCTCTCTCTCTCTCTCTCTCTCTCTCTCTCCTTCCCTCTCTTGCACGCTCGCTGTCTCTATCTCTATCTATCTGTTTATCAATCTGTCTGTCTGTCTATCAATCGTTTTATTTCTTAATCACTCTCACTCTCTCTTACTCTCCCTTGCCCCCCCCCCCCCCCCTCCGATTTATCCTCCCTAGTTTCTTTCTCTACCTGTCTCCCTGTTTATCTTAGCTTCGACTCCTCTCCTCTCTCGCTCTCTCTCACTCCCTCTCCTTTTCTTCGTATCCTTCGACCTCCCTTTATCGTATTTTTTATCCTTCCTCGATGCTGGGTCATATAAAGATAGAGAAAAAGGGTCGGGGACATCGGCGGGGAAATGTTCTCGCGAGAATATCACCTGCCGACCGTAAAGAAGCGAATCACCAGCGAAGCCACGAAGAAAAGTGAAAGTGGTATGAATGTGCTGGATCCACAGACGACGCCTGCCGCTGCCTAAGTACCTCCTGCAGTTCGAGTTATGGGAGTCATTTGGGAAATTGAGGAAGAGAGGAGTTATATATATAAAAAAAAGAATGGATAAGAGGAGGGTAAAAAAGGAACAAAAGACGGAGAAGAGGAGAGATATGAAAATTCCCCAAAGATGATGACAAGAAATGCTGCGTGAAATGTGGCTGAGCAAAATGTGTCGGATCCAGAATTTCCTGATATTTGCTGGTTTATAACACTGCGCGGATATCATCTGTGGAATTCGGGCGGTGTGCATGGAAATAAGATATGTTTTGTAGATCTGATAAAGCAAATAAGATCGAGATGAGATGGTAGACAGCTATCAAATATAGCAAAAAATAGGAAATAGAGAGTGACAGAGGGGGAGTAGAGATAGATAGATAGACAGACAGACAGACACAGACAGACAGACGGATAGAGATAACGAGAGAATGAGAAAGAAAGAGAGAAAAAGACAGAGAGAGAGAGACGGAGAGACCAATGATAAAATATTTTGAAAGTACACCGCAGTATTTCCCAGCAGGAAGAAAGGAAAGAAAAAAGTGGGGAAGAAGGCTACCCTTCAAATCTGACCACTTCCATAAGGCAACATGCCAATTTACCTCGGGAAATATCGTCGGAGAAAATTCGACAAAGGAAAGCGGGAATGAAAATAATTCATTTCTTCCTGCAAAGTGTGCCAAAAATAGTTATTGAGTATTTGCAAGGATATAAAAATATATATACTATTGTGATGTTGAGAATTGGTAAATGTAAATAATTTGTAAAGCTTTTGAAAAGACGCAATGAAAATCATTATTACTATGATTCTTGCCATGATTAGCCTATTCTACCGTTGATTCTAATCACAATGTCAGTAAAGATGACAAAGTGATAAATAATACAGAGCAATAGTAAAAGTAGAGATCTGTTACTAAGACGCATACAAGGAGCTCAACTTTCGCCAATGCAAAAAAGAAATAATAATAATAAATAAATAAAATAATGATAACAATAAATCGTAAATAAATAAATAACAATAATTAATAATAGTCTAGCATTACGATACATGAAATAGAAAACCATGTTCTCTTTCTCAAGAAAACACATTTCCAAGAAGGTTTATTTTTTTTCTAGAATTGTGTGTTTTGTGGCTCAGCTGCTTAAGACCCACGAACCCTGATCTAGTGTTCGGAAGTGAGAGCCTTCTAAAGGTCTTTATCATGATTTATTTGCGTCCAAACGCAGATATGATCACGAAAACAATACTGATTATAAGAAAAGCTACAGAAATAATAATGATAACGTTGATAAAGATTCGAAATAGTATCTGAATTGTCATCAATATCAACAGATAAGCTCAGTGACACGGACGCAGGACTTAGAAAACCGCCCTGGAATCGCCGCCGCAGAAACCCCTTTTCCTCTTGCTCGCGTCAAAAAAGTCTCCGTTGCAGCGAACAACACAGTGAGAAACTCGCCCCATGAATTTCACTTGCTAAGCCGTCTTCCTTCGCTCGCCCTTCTCTGCATTTCACCAAGTCGACACAACTTGACGTTTCGAACATAAAAGTTATGTTTGGCGGGGGTGCGGAATCTCTGAAGAAGGAATTTGGGCCAAATCGTATTCAAAACCTACGTGCGGAGTCCGTAGATTTATGCGACTTTGTTTTGTCTGCTTGTTGATTTAAATGCCAAAGCCGCTGCTGACGCGCTGACATTTTTCCAACGCTTTTATTGCTGACATATCGTGTTTGCCGGCGCTGTCTCTCTTGTACTACTACTACTATTTCATAACTGTTGCTTTCATTATTGTCTTCCATGTTATTATATAATATCAATAATCATTATTATAACAATGATTATTAGTAGCATTATAGTAATAATTATTAGTAGCATTATAGTAATAATTATTAGTAGCATTATAATAATAATTATTAGTAGCATAATAATAATGATTATTATTGTTACTATTATTATTACGAACCTTTTAGTCAAATTAAAAGTTTATGTTATCAGATGAAGCGATCCAAATTGAAAATATTTTTTATTGTAATTTTAATCATGAACTGTTGCTATCATTATTGTCATCCATATTATATAATAACAATAATCATTATCATTATAACAATGATTATTATTAGCATTATATTAATAATTATTCTTAGCATTATAATAATAATTATTATTATTGTTACTATTATTATTAGTTTATATTCTCAAATGATGCGAGCAAATTTGAAAATGTTATTTATTGTAAATGTAATCATGAACCTTTCCAGTTAAAATCGTCTAAGCCTAAGCCAAAGCCAGAGTCAAGAGTTCAGAGAAGGTTCTGGAGTCTGTGAATTATTACTAGGAAAAATAGAAGCTCTTCTAAGAAAGCCTCTTTGATCTTCGCTCAAATACCAGAGAGCAATATTCCTCTTGCTCTGTGGGTGGATCTTTTTCATTATTATTATCATTTTCATTATCATTATCTTTATTATTGTTATTATTATTATTATTTTAATTATCATTATCGTTATTATTATTATTATTAGTAGTAGTAGTAGTAGTATCATTATCATTATCATAATTATTACTATTATTATTATCATTATTATTATTATTATTATTATTATTATTATCATTATTATTATTATCATCATCATTATTATTATTATTATGATTATTGTTATTAGTAGTTTTATTATTGCTATCATTACTATTCTCAGTACTTATTATTATTATCATTATTACTTTTATTATAATTTCTATTATTATCATTGTCATTATCATCACTTTCATAATCATAATCATCATCATCATCATTATCATTATCATATCATTATCATTATTATTATCTTTATAGATATCATTATTATTATCGTTACCATTATCATTATTATTATCATTACCATTATCATTATTACTATTATTATTACTGTTATTATTATTTTATTTATAGTTATCCTCATTATTATCATTATTGTTATTATTATTATTATTGTTATTATCATTTTTATTATTATTATTATTATCATTATTATCATTATTATTGTTGTTGTTGTTGTTATCATTTCTATTATCATTATTATTATCATTATTATTGCTATCATCATCATTATCCTATGATTATCATTATCATTATCCTTATCATTATTATCATCATTATACTTATCATCATTGTTATTACTTTCATCCTCATTGCTATTATTGTCATCATCAGTACTGTTATTAAAATTGTGATAATTGATTTCATAATTTTCAATCTTATGTTTCTACTTAATGATTTTACTGTTGCTTACGTTGGCAATATCAAAATCTTCTTCATCACAACTTTCTGATGATGAAGAAAATATTAATAACCGCATTAACAATATATATATGATGTTTATTATAGTAGTACTAATAATAATGGTAAAGATGATACTGATACTGTCACTGCCGATACTAATACTATTAATTACTGTTTCTATTGCCATCAATGAAAGTAATTGCATCTTCAATATTGTTGGTGATAATTACGGGATCATCTTAAATAATAATTATCATTATCATTCAGTTTTCACCACGTATCATTAACAACAACGACAACATCATCGTCTTCATTATCATTATTATTATTACCATCATAATCATTATTGTTATCTTTATCATAATTATTATTACTATGATTATCATTATTGCTATTATCATTATCATCATAACTAGTAGTACCACAGTTATTATCTTCATTGTCGTTATTACTATTATCATTATTATCATTATCATCATTATTATTACTGTCATCATCATCATTATCATATATTTTATAATTATCTTCTTAACACAATATAGTTATCATTTTCACTTTTGAGGTTATAGTTCTATCATATGCCTTACAGACGAAGAAGAAGAAGAAAAAAAAAACACGACAGCAATGCTAA
>NC_091574.1:17395931-17398431 GCF_042767895.1 Penaeus vannamei
TAATAATGATGAAGATTATGATCAATATCAATGATAATGTTGAAACTAAATATGATAATGAAAATCAAAGTAATAACCCTAATAATAATAAGAAAAAATATACTGATAACAACAGCAACAATGATAATAATCATAACAACATTTATAATACAAACATAGAAATTATATCAAGAGGGAGAATAGATTATAAGCGTTACCCCTAAAATCATAACAAGAGGAAAGAAAATGGAGATGAAGCTTCCAGTACAATAAGGAAGCATTACACCTTTAAAGGCTGTATCTTCTGAGCTTTAGGGCATCGGACTGAAGAGATCTTGTACCCAAAGCAGTAAATCTGGAGTAGCTATGAAGCAGGAGGGGGAGTTTTAGACAAGGTAATAGTTATAACAAGTCCTGGGAAGATGAAGGAAAGGTCAAGAAGTGGATGAGGAGAGTAAAGTTATTACTTTCATCCTCGTTATTCACTGTTGTTTATATCGTTATTGATATCCGTTGGTGGGGATGATATTGATAATGAAAACAACAGCAACACAAATACTACTAATACTGATGTTATTGATGATAATGATAACATTGATAATGATGATGATGATGATGATGCCAGTTGTAATAATAATGATAATAATCCTAATGATGATCATAATAATGATAATGATAATAACAATAATGATAATAGTAATAATAATGATAATAGTAATAATAATGATAATAGTAATAATAATGATATCTATAATAGCGATGATAGTAAAGATGATGATAATAATATTAATGACAATAATAATGATAATTATCATCATCCTTGTTATTATTAGCATTACCATTATCATTATTTTCATTATTTTTAACATCACCATAATCATTATCATTATCACTATTATTATTATCTTTATTTCGTTATCTTCATTATGATTATCATAACTATTTATTATCATATTTATTATCATTAATATAATCATCATAATCACTTCCATTGTCACCATAATGATTCTTATCAGTTTATTTCTCATTGCTATCATTATTGTTTCTATTATAATCACTGTCTTTTATCATTATCGTTATCATCAACCCTATCATTACCACTATTATTAGGCATATTATTAATGTCCTTACTACTAATATTTTCGAATCTCTTTCAGAAATCCGATTATAGATATTTCTTTTTCAGTCTCTCGAATACTGAGAATAACATCCGAGCAAGACACTTTATAAATGTTCTATTTTTATGACAGTTCAAAAGGAAGCTGTTTCACGTCAAAGCAAAACGCAGACTATTTGCACTTAATGTATGCAAGGATAAAAGGGGAAAAAATCTTGCTGAGTGAAAATTGTGTAGCATGAGGTATTTCGTTCAAATGCTTTAAAGTTTGTCTTTGATCATTTTTTCACTTTCATTGTGACAAATGGATATAGGCACGTTCGCACAAACACACATACACATAGACACATGCACACACTCACGCGGATATGCTTGTGTGTGTATATATATATATATATATATATATATATATATATATATATATATATATATATATATATATATATATATATATATATATATATATATATATATATATATATATATATATATATATATATATATACATATATATATATATATATATATATGTATGTATGTATGTATGTATGTATGTATGTATGTATGTATGTATGTATGTATATATATGTATGTATGTATGTATATATTAATATATATATATATATATATATATATATATATATATATATATATATATATATATATATATATATATATATATATATATATATATATATATATATATATATATATATATATATATATATATATATATATATATATATATATATATATATATATATATATATATATATGTATATGTTTAAGTATATGCAAAGTCTAACAACGTAAAGCAACACTGTTTCCTCCATTACTTGGCGCCTCGTCTTTAATTCTTACCAAAATGAAGGATGGAAAGAAAAGAACAACCAACCAGAAATGACTGCTTGATTGGGAATTACGTGAACGTTCGAGAGTCTGAGTAGATCTTTTACCTTGCCTTAAGAACCACCCAAAAGTCAACGCTCAGCTAGGAACGCCTTCACTGCTGACTCCCTGTTGTCCCTAACACAGTAGACACTCGGCCAGTTTGTTAAGATTGTGCGAGGTCGTCCCAATTAATACTCATATATATGGATATGCATATACAAAGAAATAAGTGTATACCTATTCATCTACCTGATCGATATGCATTTATCTATCTATCTTTTCCGTAGATATGCATTTTAGAGTGATAGCTATGTATTTAGTTCTGTATATATGCAGGTCCGTTTACTGAATATTCATTAGGTCGGGTTTCGCACAGCATTAACAAACAAACAAAGTCTTCTGCTGGAATTCAATGTACTCCTGAGAGCTAAAGTACCATGGTAAAAACTGTGAAAATATGTGTGCAAGCGAAAAACGATTCCAAAACTCGGTGCCTTGAAGTATTAAGTTGAT
>NC_091574.1:17413431-17418431 GCF_042767895.1 Penaeus vannamei
ACATACACATAAATACACACACACGCGCACGCACAAACACGCACCGATGCATGTAAGGGAGTACATACACATAAATGCAAACACACACACACGAACGTGCGCGTACACGTGCATGCACAGTTCATACACTTAAACACACACGTTACAAGAACTGACACCACAAAAGTAGAGCTTACCATTCGCCATGCTTCCTGAAATTTTATAGACGATCAGCGTTTTGATATTACGGGCGTTCCCAGACCACATGGAGCTCGACTCGGCCCTAGGACGGATGGAATAGGGTCTCAGGCAGGCGTGTGACGACCATCCTGGGAAGTGCAACGATGACTGGGTTTTCTAGGGCGAGAGTCTGACAAGGACGTCCCTCGCATACTGTATCATGGGATCCGGCGCGAGGGAGGAGCTCGCTGCTGAGAAGAGGGTTTATATCTAGTCACTTGAGAGGGAACTGATACGTGTGGTGACCATCGATGGCTGGGGCCTTTTCCGTCTGATTGACAGCTTGGGGACATTCTTATTTGACACATGGGCAATAATCCGACTAATTTATTGCATGGCCTTATCTCTGGCCACGTGGCAGGTATGCAGGGCTGTGGATAGGCGGATCAGGACTAAAGTTCCCCGGGCCGATTCAGCTGAAATGGAAGGCTCAGGATCAGAGGACGAGACGCAGGCCGATTCAGATGAAAATGAAACGTCTGGATCAGACGTCTCGGACGCCAGGCCAATCGCGACGAAAGAAAATTTGGCTGGGGAGGCCCTGCCATCTCCCCGCCTTCCCTCCGCCGACAGCCCGCGTCCACCCACAGCCCCGACAGTAACCAGTTACCCCGCCCTTGAGCCAAAGGAGAGGCGACAGATAAGCAGGTCACTCAGGGTCCCCCATGATGTTCAGCGCTTCGTCATTGGTCAGGGCGGTCAAAGGATGAGGTTCCTCACCAACAGGTACCAAGTGAAAGTATTCTTCCAAAAGCATGACACCTTGTCCATCACAGGATGTCCACAGAATGTACGAAAGTTCCAAAAAGATGTCCTTGGGATTATGGCACAAGCTAAGCCCAAGGAGTTTGTATTTTCGGTGAATGCTGCAAACCCTAATTTTGTCCACTCCCGCATCTTCTTGCGGCAGCCAGACAGATCTCTCCTTCTGGGAGAGAATGGCAGCACCATATTTGGGCTCTGCGAGAAGCACCAGGTAGGTGTTTCGATGCTGTTGGAGGAGCCGATAATGGTGATTGCGGGAAATGGCCTCAAGGTGGAAAGTTTTAGAAAAGAAGTCCTCGGGATCCTAAAGGACACCGAAACCGCATGATGAAGACCGCGATGCAGGTTGTCGATCTAAACGCCTATATTGAATGATATGATATTGTTAACATTAACGTTTATAATATATAAAAAAAAAACTAAAATGCACAAGAGATACACACACACACACACACACACATACACACACACACACACACACACACACACACACACATATATATATATATATATATATATATATATATATATATATATATATATATATATATATATATATATATATATTTATCTATTTATTTATTTATACACACAAAAATACACACACACACACATATAATATATATATACATATATATATATATATATATATATATATATATATATATATATATATATATATATATATATATATATATATATATATATTTACCTATTTCTTTCTTTCTCTCTCTCTCTCTCTCTCTCTCTCTCTCTCTCTCTCTCTCTCTCTCTCTCTCTCTCTCTCTCTCTCTCTCTCTCTCTCTCTCTCTCTCTCTTTCTCTCTTTTTCTCTTTCTCTTTCTATTTCTCTCTTTCTTTCTATTTCTCTCTCTCTTTCTGTTTCTGTCTCTTTCTCTTTCTCTCTCTCTCTCTCTCTCTCTCTCTCTCTATATATATATATATATATATATATATATATATATATATATAAATATATATATATATATATATATATATATATCTATATATACATATATACATACATACACACACACACACACACACACACACACACACACACACACACACACACACACACATATATATATATATATATATATATATATATATATATATATATATATATATATATATATATGTATATATATACATATATACATATATATACATATATATATATATATGTATATATATATATATATATATATATATATATATAATATATATATAGATATATATATATATATATATATATATATATATATATATATATATATATATCTATATATATATATACATGTAGAAAAGGCATGAATGAGACTGGATATCTTCATAATACAAGTGGAAAAGAACAGTTCACGAAAACTGACTGATCACCCACAATGTCAGGTTGGAATTTTTTAGTAAAAAAAAATCCCAATATATTTTGATGCCTTGAAGTTTGGCGGGTATCTCTGGAAGTGAACCGTGGACATGGTAAGGCAGCGCGTCATTCATAAATTCACCAATAGTGCAAAAGCGACCAGTCGTCTCATTCACTCAACCAAGGAAAAAATACGCAATTTGTAATGTAAACACGAACTCAGCATCCCTGGCGCGAAGCAAAGGTAAATCCACGAATGCGTAAGTTATCATTGAGATCAGAACTGAAGTGCGGGGCTGAATTTAGGACCGAAGTAATTCCTTTCCCAAAACCATAGGAACAGTCTAGGACTCTAGTCGCCGGAAAGGTTTTGTGTGTTTTGTTTATTGCCCAGAGATGGCGCTGCAATCGCTGTGTAGTAGAGGGGCGGATATCTGAATGGAGGAGGGAAGGAGACCAGAGTTGGATCGTAGGGATTCGTTTGAATCAATGAGATCGAGGAAAATACGAGGGCGTCAAAGGACTCCCACTCATCTAGCGCAGCGCCATCTCTGGGCAATAAACAAAACACGCAAAACCTTTCCGAGGTCTTTAGTCCCCGACTGTACTTCATCCACGAAAGACCCCTAGGTCATGCCCCGGGCATGGCATGAAACAAAGGAACCTGCATATAGAATCCCAAAGACCAATCTCACGAAGAAACAGGCGAAAGAAAAATATTTGGAGAAAACGGAAATAAGGAAAAGTATATCAAGAAAAAACACAATTTACAGTTTGAGGGAAAGTTGCAAAATTTGGCCTTTCAGTGTGTACAAAAAATTATTTTAGAAATGTATAAATTAGATTTTTTTAACGTTACTCCAACGTCATCCAAATAGTGAGACGGATTAAGATACGCCAAATGGTTGTACAAATAACGAAGATAAACCAAATTGCTGTTGATCTGAAGACTTACAGGGAATATGTCGCCATAACAAGGGCGTTTGGACTAAACCGCAGGATTCCTCTCATCAGGTATGCCGCCTTCAGGAACTCAGGTCATCGATATCATTATCATCATCACCATCATTGCCATCGTAATCATCATCATCATCACCACCATCATCACCATCATCACCTCCATCACCATCATCATCATCACCTCCATCATCATCATCACCTCCATCACCACCATCATCATCATCACCTCCATCACCATCATCATCATCACCTCCATCACCATCACCACCACCATCATCATCATCATCATCATCATCATCATCATCACCACCACCACCACCATCATCATCACCTCCATCATCATCATCACCTCCATCACCATCACCATCACCACCACCACCACCATCATCATCATCATCACCATCATCATCACCACCACCACCACCACCACCTATCTCCTGAACATCATCACCATCATCACCGTTATAGAAGGCCATAAAATCCATCAGTTTTCCAAGCAGGCGTCGCGCAGGGGTTCAAGCAGAGGATAAGGAGATGAGATAAGAACAGAGAGTCAGAGAAGTCAATAGATTCCAGATATGATTTTTTTTCTCTCTCTCTCTCTTTCTCTCTCTTTTTCTCTGTCTCGTTCTTTCTTTCTTCCCTTTTTCAGTATACGTGAAAGGAAGTCGTGGATAATGAGAAGGCAGGGGCGTCAATTAGTCTTTTTATTCTGATTATTCTTCTATTTTCTATTATTTTCTCATATTTTTCCTTTTCTCTTTTGTTCCTTCTCCTTCCTTCAGTTTTGTTTCTTTCTTTCAGTTTTTTTTTTTTGTCTACCTTCTTTCCTTTTCATTTTTTCTATCGTTTCCTTCCTTCCTATTTATCTATTTCGTTTTATTTCGGGTTTTCTTTTCTTATCTCTCATTTTTTCTATTTTCATGATTTTCTAGTTTGAATTTTCTTTTCATCGTTTCTTCTTCTTTCTATTTCTTTCTTCTCTTTTCCATTTCTTTGTTTTCCTTCCATATTCTTTCTTTGTTCGTTTCATTTTCTTTCTTCCATTTCTCCTCTTTCCTTCTATTCTATTTCTTTTATTTCGTCGGATTTTCTTTTATTCCTTCTGTTTTCTCCCATTTCATTGATTCGCTTTCTTTTGTTTTCTTTCTATTTTGTTCATTTCTTTTTTAGTTTTTTCTCTATTCGTCCCTTCTCCTTTATTCTATTTTGTTTCCTTCTTTCTATATTCATTTGTTTTTCTTTCTCCTTCTTCCTGATCCTATCATTTTCCTTTCTTTATAACATTTCTCTCTCCTTATTTACTTTCTTTTTATTTATTTTCTTTTTATTCCTTTCGTTTTTTTTCAATTTCTTTATTCCACCTATTTTTATCTTACCTCCTCTTACTCTTTTTTTCAATATTCTCTTTTTCATCCTTCCTTCTCAGCTCCTTTCACCATTCTCCTCCCCTCCTCCTATTCTCTCCCCCTCCTCTTCTCCCTTTATTATTTTCTTTTTCTTCATTCCATTCCCTTTCGCTTCCTCATTTCTTCTCCATTCCTCATTTCATTCCCTCCTCCCTCTCTCTCCTTTCATCACTCTCTTCTCCATTCCTCCTTCTATTCCTTCCTCCTTCTCCCTTTCCCTTCCTCATTTCCTCTCCATTCCTTATTCCATTCCTTCCTCCCCCTCCCCACCTTTCCTCATTT
>NC_091574.1:17448431-17453431 GCF_042767895.1 Penaeus vannamei
ATGAGTAAGAGAGAGAGTGAATGAATGGGAGAGAGAGCGGGAATGAGTGAGAGAGAGAGAGAGAGGGAGAATGAGTAAGAGAGAGAGAGAGAGAATGAATGAGAGAGAGATAGAGCGGGAATGAGTAAGAGAGAGAGAGAGAGAATGAGTGAGAAAGAGAGCGGGAATGAGTGAGAGAGAGAGAGAGAGCGAGAATGAGTAAGAGAGAGAGAGAGCGAAAGTGAGTTGGGAGAGAGAATGAGTGAGAGAGAGAGAGCGAGAATAAGAGAGAGACGAGACAGAGACACACAGAGAGAGAAAGAATAAGTTAGAAAGAGAGACAGTGAGGAGTGAGAGAGAGAAAATTAGTGATAGACAAAGTGAGAATGAAGGGGGAGATAGAGAAAGGGACATGCAAACAAACAAACAGATGGACCAACAAATTGACAGAGAGATAGATAAATTGATTGACAGAGACTGACGGGGGATATCTGAAGATGTCATTTTTTCTTTGGTTCAATGGGATATCCGAACTGTCATATAAGTTCTAAATCTTGCAATGTATATGTGTGCTGCTCTCTCTCTCTCTCTCTCTCTCTCTCTCTCTCTCTCTCTCTCTCTCTCTCTCTCTCTCTCTCTCTCTCTCTCTCTCTCTCTCTCCTTTCTCCCCCTTCTCACTCTCTTTTTCTTTCAGTTTCTCCATGCCTTCCTCTCTAACTTTTTTTTTCCTCTCTCTCTCTTTCTCCCTCTCTCTCTCCCTCTCTCTCTCTCTCTCTCTCTCTCTCTCTCTCTCTCTCTCTCTCTCTCTCTCTCTCTCTCTCTCTCTCTCTCTCTCTCTCTCTCTCTCTCTCTCTCATACCTCCCTATTTGTATATACATTTCCTTACTACGTACCTTTCTAACAATCTATCTATCTATCGCTCTACCTTTCTATCTAAAGGCCTTATTCTTTAACACGTGTCAGTCGTTATCAGTTTCTGTTGCTATTTTGCCTTGTAGGATAACAAACCTTGTCGACCCATTTCCTCCCCCACAAAAAAACGTTTCCCACACTACCATAGTCTTCTGTATGCGTGAACGTTTGCACTGTGAACCGGAGTGAGAACCGCTCGACAGGTGACAGACATCCGATCCTCACCTGACGCGTTGCGACACACCTGAAGCAATTTCACTTCTGAAAGGAAATGCCTTTGTTTATTCAAAGGGAATTCGCTGTAGGCATGCGGAGAGCGAAGGGGAGGGGAGGGGGGGTAGATGCAGGAGGGTAGTTGGGATGACCGAGGGAAGTATTCACGGAAGGTCATAGATTTTTATTTGACATTTTGAAGGACTGTCCTAAAAACAGTCCTTGACTCTAAGACTCGTAGAATTTATCTATGGTTATCCAAAGACTCACCTTGGTGTTTCGTCTATGACTTGCATTGGTGCCACATTTCGGAGTTATTATATATAATTAGATATAATTTTTACATGTCAAAATATCCTTTAGCAATAATGCAATTTGTATTTATCTAAGAAAAATACAGGAAGCAATTAGGAAAAGGCTCAATTAACGTTTGATAAGTTTGGGAAGAAAAGTGAAAGCTTACCATATATTCAATGAAGCACAATTATCACAAACAGTTGTAAAATCGCCTTTTTATTGTCAGCGTCTCCTAAGGCTAATCCAAATACAATCCTTCCGCGTGTATTACATCTCTGGACATGTCTTAACTTCGGTTGATTTATATACAAAAATCGGGTGTCAAAAGAAATTTCTCGAGCAATCAGAGACAACATCTCGGAATTGAAGACTTTTTATTTACCGAAGACTATTTTCGGTTTAAGACCTTTCGTAAATTTCGCTCTATCTTTCAAACCTGTTTGACACAACGTGATTTCTTTCTTTCTTCAATTCGAACCAAAAGGTGTTGAAAAAAAACGAAATTATATATACATATATATATATATATATATATATATATATATATATATATATATATGAGAAAGAGCCATTACAAAGCTCAAGAGACATAATTGAAATGTTTCGATTAGTTATTCCTCACACTTGCGAAATGACATAGTAATTTTGACGAAGATTTAACTGAAATTCGTCTCATTTTTCTTTTTTTTTTGTCGCACTAACCACGGTTTATCAGACGTAGAAACAGACGAACTCTATATCCAATGCTTTAACCAGAGTTTGGGGAATGTCTAGAATGAACAGAAATATACAAGCCTGTTTTTTCTGTGTGTCGTGGCGATGAGATCCACACCCAGTATAAATTGTTAAAAACACTATGACATTAATGAAATATGACAGATTAATTGAATGAAATTTGGCAGATATAAAGTCAAACTCCAGTAAAGAAATACAGTGAGTAAAACTTTCAGAGCAACGAGAGGCTTTAAGCAAGGACTACCAAATGCATATTAACTGACACCGAGTGAAAACCTCCGTTAATGCGCTAAGGAGATCTGATTCCCAAAGGCGTTTCCAGCAGGGAATTCACTGACCCAGAATTCCCCCGTGTACTTTTTTAATCGCCTTTAGAGTATATCGAAGGCTTTATTATTACAGAAGATATTATTATTACATACTCTTTATATTTATTATTACATACAGAAGATCGAAGGCTTGAGTTATTAATATGTATATATATATATATATATATATATATATATATATATATATATATATATATATATATATATATATATATATATATATATATATATATATGTATATATGTATATATATATATATATATATATATATATATATATATATATATATATATGTATATATATATATATATATATATATATATATACATATATATATATATATAAATATATATATATATATATATATATATATATATATATATATATATATATATATATATATATATTCATTTATTCATTTATTATTGCATACAGAATATACTCATTATTACATAGAGAAGATCGAAGGCTTGAATTATTAAAATAAATAAATAAATAAATAAAAAAGCACAAAAGATGATGCCATAGTGAACAAATGAACAGAGAAGAAACAGTATTTTTTAAGCAGATGTTTCTATTTTATAATTATAATATTTCATCATTATTGCTTTTTTTTAATATCATAGCCTGCTTTTCAAATAACATTTCACCACATTTTACGACTTTGCAGGGAAAAACTTCAATACTTTTGAAAACTATGATTTTCCTGCACTTAAGGTTTTAAATATTGATTGCCAATTAAAGTCTTATTGACAAGTCTTTTCAGATGGCCCGCTGTTTACTTTAAAATTATAGCTACAGACCCAAAATCTTGAATATTTCCTTGAATTATGAAAGGAGTTTTGAATCGAAATATTCATGCAGTATTTAAATTTTGAGTGAGTCTGATCGTTCTTTTGACTGCGAAAAAAATGATAAGAGAAATATATATATGTACAAATCATGATTGTAATTCATATTTGTGAATTTCCTTTGTACAATATCGAATATTTTCTTTTGAAAAAAGAAAATCTGGATTTAAACATTTGAGTCTTTTATCTCTTTTAAGACTAGTCTCAAGGTAATACATACATATATACAAATATTTATATATATATATATATATATATATATATATATATATATATATATATATATATATATATATATATATATATATACAATGAAATTGTTTGGATCGCCCGGGGACCCATAATGTGTGTAAACGTAATTCGGTCCAAGTAGCGTGCAATAGTTCAGTTTAGGAAAATGTTTACGAAAAAAATTCGTTTATCACTCTCTTGTCCTGCGACCTTGCAAGAAACCCTTTCAGCTGACCAACCTATTGCCTGTCAGCTGTCTTGGCCTATGACCACGAGAGCATTGCATCCAATGAAGACACACTGAGTTCATTGTCTCTCTTTTTCCCTCGGTCTCGCTCTCTCTATCTCTCTCTCACTCCTCCATATCACGTCTCGGATTGAGTCCCAGATTCATGCGTCTGACTCAGTGTCAGCCCTGTTTAGCATTGAATGAGTTAAAATTGAGTTAAAAATGAGTTTAAAAAAATAAAAAAATTAAATATTATATATATATATATATATATATATATATATATATATATATATATATATATATATATATATATATATATATATATATATATATATATATATATTTATATATATACATACATATATATATATATATATATATATATATATATATATATATATATATATATTTGTGTGTGTGTGTGTGTGTACACACACATATATATAAATATACATGAAAGAGAAAGATTGAGTGAGAGAGAGAGAGAGAGACAGAAAGAGTGAGAGAGTGAGCGATATATAAATATAGAAGAAGAGAAAGAGAGATAGAGAGAGAGAAAGAGAAAGAGATTAAGGGAGAATGAGAGAGAGAGAGTGAGATTTACAGAGAGAGAGAGAAGAGAAAGAGGGAGAGAGATTTTTGCTTTAAATACGTACTTATTGTGTCTGTTGTCTTCATCGCTTTACTTCGAATAGCTATTGTTGACGTGTGATAGACAATTTCAACAAAATGAGAGAGAACATTTATTTACTTTTAGTCAGACGTATACTGTATGAGCTATTACACTGCACACTGCTTTTTTAGAGCCAGGCTAATACTGCCCGGTCACCAACCCTAAGAAAACACGCTCCTTGATACAAGCTTTCGAACGAGTGGTCAACTATCTCTATCTATTTCTGTTCTCGAGATATTTTGTCTTTGAATTTGTGGCACCTCTATGTATGCATGTATGTATGTATGCATGCACGTCCCAATAACGGTCGGGTGGGACCCCCTTTGTATCTCGGATTCTCTTCTCACATTCCAAAGTTTCATGTTCCTATCTAGTCTTAAACCTTTTTTTCTAGACCGCTCAAAACCCTCGATTTGGCATGAACGTTCACCTACACTGGCCCCGGCTTCAGATGGGAGTTCTTGGGTCTGACTCATCGTAGGTTTTTGCCATATGGCTATTGTTTGGGAGAGGATATGGGTTAGTTTTAGTTGATTTGAGTTAATTA
>NC_091574.1:17460931-17465931 GCF_042767895.1 Penaeus vannamei
GCCGGGGGGGGGGGGAGAGAGGAGGCGCCTCGTCAGTTTTAGCTCAAGGCGCTGGTGGAGAGAAGGATGTGTGAATATCAAGCTCAATGTACTAAAAAAAAAAAATGTGTGTTCGTGCATGTTCTTGTCTTGTTAATGTTCTATGTGTGCGGTTTTGGAAATTAGTCAAACATTTTCCTTAAGATTATTATACGGCATACTTTTGGACGATTGGAATAAAAAGACGTTTTAGAGGAGTAAGGTGTTATGACTTTGGGGGTGATTTTGTTTCTTTGTCGTTTTCATTATGAGGTGATCTATGTAGGATATTATCTGAAAAATAGATTTTCAAACTATTAGGGAAAACAGGGATAATTATGAGAAATATCTGAATAAAGAGAATTAAAACAAATGCAATCATAATAGTCAAGAAAATTCAAGATTGTATACATGAAAGCGACAACGATACAGATAATAACAGTCAAAATAACAATAATAGAAAAAAAATCATAATAGAGAACGATTACGGCAACCATAGGGATAAGATCTAAAAAAAATAAGGGTAATAACGATTAGTCCACCAAGTTGAAATCGAAGACATTAAGGAAACAAAGTGTAATGTTATACAGGTACGAAAAAAAGATACATTACAACGCCAGAAAACATAATAGATACAGCAAAAAGTAAGATTTATTAAGATATTTTGGATCTGCAATGAGCCAAAGAGAGAGAAATATTTGAGAAGATAAAAACAATGAAAAAAGAAGGTAAACACGGTGAAGAAGAAAAAATACACCAAAAAAGTTAAAACATAGATAAATAAATAGATAGACTAATATATACGTAATAAATGAACAGCCAACTGAACTGAACAGAACAGGAACAACAAGAAAAACGAAAACCAAAAAATCGCCAACACTGCAACAGGAGAAGTCGAAGTAGTGAAGACCCGAAGCCGAACGAAAATAAATCCCCTTCTTACGCGAACGCTGCAGGTATATATCAGAACGAGAAGAAATAAAAAGAAACTGAAAAAATATATAATAATGAAATTCGATGAAAGCAGGAATAAAATGCCTAATGAACACTGGCTGAAGAAAATTATTCACCCTGTGGGAAATAGCGAGGGAATGCATTTTAGGGATAGTAAAAGATTAAACAACCAAAACGTAAAAATGAGTGAAGATACTTTGTAAATTATCAATGGTTAGAGCCAAAGACTAAAGCGTTTCGCATGAAATTTCGTTCTTTTCTTCCTATTTTTTTCCTTCGAAGATAGATCTGTGGAAGAATTTGCTAAAAGTATATTAATACCTAATGAGCAAATGTCGGAGCAGGGCACAGGGGAGAAAAAATATGCCAGGAATCATCAGTACTAGGAATATATCTGCAACTGATTAGGGTCTATTGCATCTAAGTAAATGGGACTTTTGTTTTAGGTTTAAGGAATTTCGACTTGAGATTGGAAGTTGGAGGCCAAGGAATTGTTGAGGTAATAATTTGAATCTGAAAAGGCGTTTCCTTTGTCACAGAAGAACTTGAAATTTACGTCTGTCGCACGACCGTGGCCTTTGTTGGCATAGATTTGACGGGAACCATTCTCGATTTTCTGGAAATCATTTTCAGTTTTCAACAACCGGGCCTATTATATAAATAAAGGTCGATTTCCATTATAAACAATCTTCCAAGTTAATTCATTAGCTCAATAATTCATCACTTACCATTACCCATTAATTAACCATGGCAGTAATGAGTATAGAACCGACCAAGCCAGAGTAAACGTGTTTTAGTACATGAATGCAACTCAAACCCTTAGCTATGGCATCCATTACAAACGTGAGAAAAGACGCATTAGAAAGTCACCAGAAAGCTAAAATAAAGGAATAGATAATGACAGTACAACAGTACATTGAAATTTATATCAAGACTATGCATATACCCATAAACAGGCTGGCTGTACGTCTGGTAACTTTCGATACTATCACCTGGAAAGTCTGTGGAATCCAACGTTACCCAAACTACCAAACTGTTAAGAGTATCCCATTTGCATATTCCAAAGATATTTACCTGTCAAGAATACCAGAATAAAAACGCCAATTGCAACTGAGATTGCATCATATTTACAACAGACAAATCACAAAGTGTTGAAATGTACAAAAATAAATAAAATCTGTACTTGGTCTCCCGTGCGCTGTAGAAATTAGAAGCAACAGGTGATGAAAAGAGGCGAACCGATAACAGAATATGCAAGGAGAATTAAACATGCACCAAAGGCATCGTAAAACAAGCGAATGGTTGACATATAGTGATTCTCAACCAATGTTCACTTATTTATCCCTTAAGCTTAATGAATTTCAAAATTTAACTATTACCCCAAACGATAATAAATCCAGGCATAAAGGCACAGAAAAAAACATGATTGATCATGTTTTTTCACAACATAAAGTATGTGTGCAGTCCCCTTAAATAAAAGGGGGAGAGACCTTTCTACATGTATTAACAAGCAAAAATGCTAAAATCATGTTCAGCTATATAATAAATCGGCAAAATTACTACTGAAAATAGCAAGAAGAAAAACGAATACAGTCCAGCAAATCGGTACGTCTATTCTTATTATTACTAAATCTGGAGAACTCGAAACGGTTTATATCTGTTAGATATTCAGCATACAATCAGATAGTTGACGCGACGTTTAACAGATTAAAGAATATATAGATAAGTTTTTCATGAATAACTAAATAAATACACAAAAATATGAACATGAAAATAGCCAAATAAGACAAAACGATGAAAAAACGAGTAGGTCAAAATTAGAAACTTTGCTGATCAAAATTTCAAATTCAGTCTCTGGGTTACGAAATCATCAGAGATAACGCATTCTTTTCAGCTTGATCGTGTTTTTTTTGTTTTTTTTATTGTTCTGTACTGATGACATTGTCGTTTTTTTGTTGAGGTATTTGTTTGTTCTATTATGTTATCAGTCTTCTTATTGTTATTATTGTTGATGTTATTGCAATTATTATTATTGGTGATATTATTTCTGCTGTTATTATTACTATTATCGCCATCATCATCATTACCATCATCATTAACGTTACTACTACGACTACTACTTTCTAGTTCTAGTTATTATTGTTATTATTTTTATAATATTCATTACTATTATTGTCATTATTATTATTGTTATCATTATTATTATTATCATCATTACTGTCAATGTCATCATTGTTATTGTTATATTATTATTTCTTTATCATTATTATATCATTATTTTCTATTTTCACAACTATTGCTGTTATATCTATCACAAATACTATTATTATTATGATTCTTAGTACTATTATAATATTTTCTCTAAAGCATCTACTACCAATAAATAGTTGTTAAGTAAACGACAAGTATATAACAACTGTAACCGAAGCAAACAGATGAATATTACACAGAAAGATATTACAAGACAAAATTTACATAAAGTAATTGCTTTCACGAAATGCATTGCAACAATAACACTGGTAATTAGAGTCATCTGCAATTCTCTCTTCTCCTCCATTGAAACCCTTTTCTGTGAACACCTTTCACACTTCCAAATTAATCGTCTTTCGCCTTCCACCATCTACAATTACCATATATTCTTTTTTTTCTCTTATCTTCTCTTCATGTCTCTCCCCTTCCTTTCTCTTGCAATCGTTTTCTTCCTTGTCATATACCTTCGCTAAGTACCAGTTCTACGTACTGTCCAATGCGTGTTCTTTTGTTTGAAACATTTATCCTCTCTCTGTGTTCTCTTCCAGGTGTTTTATCGTCGTTTTCGCTTTCTCCCCTCTTCTTTGAACTAAGACGTATTGCATTTTTCCACTCCTGCCTAATTTCCATTCGGTTTTCGTACATCCTTCCTCCTCTGATTTCTTTCCTGGTAGTTTTTAATTTTTAATTATCCTTTTAATTTTTTATTCATTTATTTATCCAGGTTTTCTTTTTTGCATGTTTGTTCAGCTAAGTCGTTTCTTTTATTATACATATATACATATGTCTCTCTCTCTCTCTCTCTCTCTCTCTCTCTCTCTCTCTCTCTCTCTCTCTCTCTCTCTCTCTCTCTCTCTCTCTCTCTCTCTCTCTCTCCCTCCCTCCCTCCCTCTCTCCCTCCCTCCTTACCTCTACCTTCCTGCCCATTTTTCCTCCCCGTTACTTTCCCGCAACAATTTATTGGAGGTCATTACACCTGCGTCCAGACACCTTGCTGCTCCGGGATCTGGCTGCAGTTACACGTGATGGCCTTCCTTTAGGGCGGGCAGGAGGCGCTCGAGAATGCAGGCCGCCCGGATGTGAGGTGTTTGGGGGGCCCTTCATTCTGTCGGCGGGGAGGGGGGGAGACCCAGGTGCCGGGTGGGTGTCTGGTGGGGCCGGGTGAGGATCCTCGTTTTTTTTTTTTTTTTTTGTATATACTCACACAAACAAACAGGTAAAGATAGAAACACGTTCATAAATAATTGATATTCATGTGTGTGTATATACACATATGTATATGTATTATTGCAATCTCTCCAAATTCACGGCTTGTGCGTAATAAAATTATTTTTTAAAAGTGCGTTCGAAAACTATTGTGCGTCGAGCATGATGATTCGCGAATCCGAGGTTCCGAAGCGGAAAAGTTCGACCCAAAACGGCAAACGTCGAGGCCATTCCAGACTACCAAGTTCCAAGCGCTCGGAAGTCCCTTTTGCGCGTCCTTGGCATGGTGGGATTTTACCGATGCTATTGCCCAAATCTCGCAGAAGTCGCTGCTCCGCTGACCAGAATGCCAGAGGTCCTTCGAGGAGCTGAAGCAGTTCCTCTCCAGCGACCCCGTGTTGGCAGCTCCAGATTTCCAGAAGCCTTTCATCCTGCACACAATGCCAGTGACATTGCTACTGGTGCTGTCCTCCTTCAAGATAACGACCAAGGTGTTCTACATCCAGTAGCTTACCACCAAGATTGCGGAGCATCAGCTAGCATACAGTACCATCGAGAAGGAATTACTCGGA
>NC_091574.1:17485931-17488431 GCF_042767895.1 Penaeus vannamei
TATAACGGTGGGTATATATTCCTTTATCTTATCGTTACAGAAACTCATTTCAGATCATATTTTCAGGTATGAGAAGTGATCAGATGTATTAAGTTCATAAAACGAATCTTTGCCCAATCGGAATACTTTGTCACCAGGTAAATGGCCTCTCTTGACGGTGTTCGGATGTTATAAAACTGGAAAGAGAGATTGGTATCTGTATATTGTATTGGTTTCGTGTCTGATGCTCGTGTTTATATCATGATTGGGAATCGGTATTAGGGGAGAATCTCAAAATCTAGTGTTAAATGGTATATTGTTCAAATTTTTTGTGCAACAATATCTTGTGAGCTAGGTTCACATTCCTAAAAAATGTGTTCGTCTTTATAGAGAAAGGTTTCACCCCGTATAGTCTTGATTCTCGGTCACCTTTTTTTAAAAGGGAAAACTAATTTCGTCTGGTCTCGGTTTACCTTTAGAAAGAAAGAAGTTCCCTTTAGCAGAATTTCCTCTTTCTTCTTTTTTTTCCTTTTTTTAAAAGACAAAAAAATGGTTCAACTTGCCTGATCGTTGAAAAAAAGACTCAGATAATTGGCGTAACGAGACAGGTCCCTTTCCTCCTTCTTCTCTCGGCTTGCACGCTAATTTGGCCAACATCTCCCGAGACATTGAGATATCTGCTGAGGGCCGAGGCGGTTGATTACGGGAAGGGAGGAGTAGAAATGGGACTCGGGAGGAGACAGGGAGAGAAAGAGAGAAGAGGGGACATAGAAGAAAAGGAAAACAGGGGGAAATGAAGAGATGAATAAGAATAATAAGAACAGCGGAGAGAAAAAAGAAGGAAAGGGAGAAATGTAGGGAGATAAGGAGAAAGATCATAACGGAGAAAGGAATGGGAAGAGAGACAGAAAAAAGAAAGGAAGGAGAGAGGATCATGACGAAAGAGAAGAAGAAAAAACGGAGAGGAAAGAAAATAGATTAATGGATAAAGGAACGGGATTAGGAAAAAACAAAACAAAACAAAAATACGCAAAATTATGAAAGTAAAAAGAGAAAGATAAAAAGACAAGGAGTGAAACGATAAGAAAAAGAGAGAGGGAAGAAAAACAGAGAGAAGAATTAAACGGAGAGAGCAGGAAGTTGATGGAGAGCCTTTGGGATTGGCTGAGGTCGAAAATGGTGATCAGGAGGGAGAGAGAGAACGTATTTTCCGAAAGGGGAGACGAAGAATGATAATGGAGATGGGAAAGACAGATTGAGGGATAAAGAAAATAAGATGAGAGGAGGAAGAGACATGAAAGGTCCTCTGACGATAAAGAAAGAATTCGTTATACACACACACACGCACACACACACACACAAACACACACACACACACACACACACACACACACACACACACACACACACACACACACACACACACACACACACACACACACACACACACACACACACATATATATATATATATATATATATATATATATATATATATATATATATATATATATATACATATGTACATATGTACATATGTACATGTATATACATATATATATATGTATACATATACATATATATGCATATGTATATATCTATATACATATAAGTATATATATATGTTTATAAACATATATATATATATATATATATATATATATATATGTACATATGTATATATATATATATATATATATATATATATATATATATATATATATATATATATATATATATATATATGTATGTATGCATATATATATATATATATATATATATATATATATATATATATATATATATATGTATGTATATATATATATATATATATATATATATATATATATATATATATATATATATGTATGCATATATGTATTTATATATATATATATATATATAGATAGATATATAGATATATATATATGTATGTATATATATATATATATATATATATATATATATATATATATATGTATGTATGCATATATATATGTATATATATAAACATATATATATATATGCATATATATATATGTATGTATATATGTATGTATGCATATATATATGTATGTATATATGTATGTATGCATATATTTATGTATGTATATATGTATGTATGCATATATATATATATATATATATATATATATATATATATATATGTATGCATATATATATATATATATATATATATATATATATATATATACATATATATTTGGATGGAGAAAGAGAGAGAGAGAGAGAGAGAGAGAGAGAGAGAGAGAGAGAGAGAGATGTATATACATGTATGTTTGTAAATTTTATCACTATTATCATTACTGTTATCATTATTATTAGTTTTGGTTATAGATATTATTATCATTATCATTATTATCATTATTATTGATATCGCATTACTGTTGCTGTTATTATTGCACTGTTATGATTATCCTCCTCATCATCATCATTGTCATTATTACTATCATTATTATTATTACTATTATCATTATGATTACATTATTATCATTCATTA
>NC_091574.1:17495931-17498431 GCF_042767895.1 Penaeus vannamei
CCCTCCTGCGAAGGTGGCCGAGCAAGAAGAGATGACGTCACAGTAGATTTTGTATGTAAACATTGACAGTTGCAGGTAACCACAAGATATTGGTGGGTAATTTTATGACCCTTTATTGGTGTTATCAAAGGATATTTTTGTGTTTGCCAGTTGCAGGTAAGTTAAATATACATCAAAGGAGTTACAAAACCTATGCAGCGTGTAAAATAAAGACACCGGTATGATAAAAAAAAGTGAATGTTTAATTCGAGCCGGTTGCATTCTGGGCAGGAAGGGTCTTGGAGGTTCCGAGCGCGGCGCATCTCGTCCTGCTGGTCTGGACAAGTTGTCTGGACGAGATAGACGAGCAGTTCCGAACGCAGCATAAAAATATTACAGAATACTCAATGAAAGTCGGTGTATAAATACCATATGCAGCGAAAAGTATGGAAAACAGAGAAAGGTGAACATTGATACATAATTCCCACTTCCTTCTTGTATATTGGAAGCGAAGTAGAGAAAGCTCGCAAACATTGCTCGACTTTTGGCTCTAAAAACTTAGATAGTAGCTTAGATTTGGCTGAATTTCTTGCCAGAACGCCGGAGAACTTTATTGCTAGGAGGAGGGAGAGACAGAGACAGACAGACAGACCGAGAAAGTGTCATAATCCTGGCGACCAATCTGTCCGCGCATCCTACGTACCGCGGATATGACACGGTTGTTTGCCAGTGGGCCAGCAAAATAGTACCTGAGCTGAATTATATCTAAAGACACCAAACAAGGCAAAGAACATGATATTATTTTCATTCATCCTTTATTTCTTTCCACTGAGACAGTGTATTCCATAGATTTTATAATATCGCATTTACCGACTATGACGTCACGTTGACTAATAGCAAAGACTATCTACGTAGATAGTCTTTGCTATTAGTCAAGTAGGGACTGAATTTGGGAAACAAAGGTATGCAAAGGTACATGCTTTTAAGTTTCATAAAACTACATTACAAGGAAACGAGGCTTTGAAAGGTGATGGTGCAGCATGCAGACTTTCTCTTAAGAGCCGAAGGAACGGAAGAGACTCAGCCAGAGCAGTCTTGTTTCCAGTTTTAATTTTACATAAACTTTTTCTCTTGGAAATGTGTATGTAAATGACCATATCTATCATGCATGTTCTATTTACCAGATTATTTTTACACATTTTCGTTGTTCAATTGTTCTCTTGCACATCACTTACCTAAAATAGTTTCATCAACCAAAAAGCAACAATCTCCAATGATAATAAATTTATAAAGATAACAGGTCATTCCAATTTTACCAGAAAAAAAATTATAATCCTTATCAACAAATCTTAATCTGATGTAAAAGTGATTGATATTTATCAGATCGACTCTAGATAATTTAAAGAACTTTCGGTCTGAGGATGAATTTTTAAATGAAGATCCATAATCCTCATTTAGATATGTATTTTTTATATCATATTTAAATGGTAAACTGAATTATTATATTCACTCTGAAGATCACCTGCTCAACATTTGTCCTATAACTTTTGAAGGTAAAGGCTAGCATAGGTTTACTGAACAGAATATGGAAATGCCCCCCCCCTGTCTATAAAAAGGATTATAAAAATAAAAATATTTATTTATAGTCAGATACACCTTATGTCTGTTACATACAGGTAAGCTGAACATGAAGAGGGTGTAAATACAAATACAAATGTAAATAATAAAAAAGAATTAGCCATTTTTTTTTATTCTGGTATTGGAAAAAGTGTCAAATTATAAAATATACCTAAACACCATACCACATACATTTCTAAGAAAAAAAATACCTATGTACAATTTCCTTTTGCATCTTGAGACGTTGAAGGGCATTAGTAATGTAAATCTACAAACAACTCAAAAGCAGCTCCATGTTGTGAAATGATAAACTATAACGTTACCCAAAAGTGGTAGCGCAATAAAACCATACCTCCCCCCCAAAAAAAAAAAAAAAAGAAACAAACTCTAAAATGCTGATATCCATTCATCAGAGTTGAGGAATTCCCAGACCAATTTGTTGACAACTTTGGGGTTGTCCTGCTGAACCCAGTGCGTCGCTCCTTCCACGTACTTCACCTGGGCGAACACGCATTCCTCCGCTCCCCTGCGAAATAAAACGGAACAGTTTATTACTCCATGAATGTTGAGGCAGAAGGAACTTAACTAACACCTTTCTGAAAATCATTAATTCATGATTATGTAACGCCTTGCACTCCTACACACTCGCGGGCGCAGAGACACGAGAAAATGACGTGTTTGATTACATACATGTCCGCTAGGCGTCTGTCCAGAGCCATGTCTTCGGTGCCCCAGACGATGAGGGTGGGCACCTTCACCTTTGGAATCTTCGTCGTTCTATCAGCAAAATCAATGTTACGATAGTAGTTGATTGGAGGCGTGAAAGCTCCTGCAAAAAGATAATACATTCAATTATTCACGCCGGTTTTGTTCTTCCATATCGAACTTGATACAGATTCCTTTC
>NC_091574.1:17523622-17526122 GCF_042767895.1 Penaeus vannamei
TAGGGTGAACCATCATTACGTCTGAAAATCAGATAAGAAAACAAAAGAATTGCAGGAGTTCATTAAACAAACGAAGCCATTTTTATCTCTCGCAGCGCCGGCCTCTTTCCAGCGCCTGAACGTGCCATTATAGCACTAACGCTTTCCATTTGAATGTCCCGGATCTAAGGTCCAGATTTCAGTGGCGCCCATTACGTTACGTCATTGCCATCCGCAACGCCTATTGGCAGAGATAGTCTCATCCTCCCCCCCCAATTCCCACCTACCGCAGATCAGTTCTTAACCTACGACGGCTTGCGGGAAATCTTGTGCTTGTGATTGGTTGTCGCCTTGGTTGGTTCTTCTCGTCTCGGTGCAGCTTAAAATCTTTTAGAAAAAGAAAAAGAAAAAATCTCTTGAGAGATTTAACTAATCGATAAAAATGTTCATCGGCCAACTTACTCCCCCCACTCTCTGGCCTTTTTAAGAAATGGACTTCATTCAACTGTTTGAAAGGCGTCCTCACGAGGACTGACTGTGCAAGACAAATTAAGACGGAGTGGCGTTGAGGCAGACGCCAGTGCTTATGATCATGAAGATGCACGCCAAACGCCCTCAGCCCCGTGATGGATAAGGGAGAAGCTTGGCGCATACATGATTTAAGTGCGACGCGGTTCATGTTGATACAGCCACATGGCTTTTTACTCTTAGATCGGTGCAGCTCCAGGCATGAATGATTGAAGGCGCTGTTTGATGGGAGTGATGGGAATAGTGATTGAATATTATCATTATCGTTATCATTAGTAGTGGTAGTAGTATCATTATTACCCTTATTATTTTCTATTATATCAGTATCATTTATATATTCATGTCTGTATGTATATATATATATATATATATATATATATATATATATATATATATATATATATATATATATATATATATATACTGTATATATATATATATGTGTATACATACATAAATGTGTATACATACACACACACACACACACACACACATACATATACATATACATATACATATACATATACATATACATATACATATACATATATATATATATATATATATATATATATATATATATATATATATATATATATATATATATATATATGTATATGTATACATATGTATGTATGTATGTATGTATGTATATGTATACCTACTGTTTGTTATGCTTGTCATATCAAGAAATAGATGAGTATAAAATACATGAATACTGCATACTGATGTTCATTCATCCCAAAATTGTCAGCATCATCTTGAATTTGGTTACCAGCTGTTGTTTCACTCGCAGTTACTCAAATAAATGAACATTAAATTCTTTTCAATTACAATTCAAACAAAGCACAAAATAGTGACAGTAAAAAAACAGTTCATCCTGCTAGAAAAGAAAAGTGTATACCGGTGCAAGTGACACGCAAAAAATTAGGAACTCCAAAAAAGACATGACATTTGCAAAAAGGGGCAAAGAAAAAAAAAAATCCCGATCCTGCCAGTGGACTCGGGCGTCAAAACTTTCGCTGTCTGGAACTTGTTTTCAAACAAAAACCTCTGTACGTCTGGGTCTCCTTGCAAGGGAAAGTGCAGAAGCGGTCGTTCCTCGGGCCAGTTTTTCGTGACGGGGAACAGAGTACTATGACTCGTGGGGAAAATATTCGATTTTTTGTTTTTGGGATTCACTGTGGCTTTGTCTCCCCCGCTTGTGGCTGTTGTGATTTATAAGTTGTTTTGTTATTTAAAGCGTTATTACTTTCTTGATGGGGAGGTGTGAGCAAAGACATTAGGAAAATTATGCGATAGAAATTTGACGTTTTCGATGGTTCTACACGTGGCAAAAACGTAAAAATTCAAATATAAATGTTTTATTTTAACTAAAGAAGCCATTATCCTAGACAATCAAGATTTCTGCAAGATATTGTGTGATAATACTTTTTTAAAAAAAGCATCACAATTCGAGCGACAGATAAATAAAAATGGACCGGTTGTCGTGACCTTGAATATCGTTCTTGTCTGGCGAAACGTTTTGGTAAAACCTCTGAGACATATTTATCTTCTTGATTCTAATAGTGAGATAGTTGTAAAACGTTTATGCCAAGCCGTCGTGTCCAGTTATTTGTAAATCTAATGTTGTGAAAGGTCAAGTCATACTCTGGATTACGACAAACTGAGGCTTGCATATTCTCCGCAGACTGGAATTTGCTAAATCCAACGGAAAGTAGCGCCGATGAATGACTTGGACGAAACGATAACTTTTCACGTATGGCAGCACGGAACTTCACGGGCCTTCATGTCGAATTCTGATTATTTCGTATTACATTAATCAAAACTTTAACTCGATAGGAACTTCGTCTCACTTTTGAGAGGAAAATGCACGTACACCTTTTTCTACCGAACGCTCACAAACTCTCTTCGTCTTATCACTGGGCGGGAAGCCTTTGGGAAAGAACATGGCTAAAGAGGCACACCACATGAACTGAGGACACCTACACGT
>NC_091574.1:17586122-17588276 GCF_042767895.1 Penaeus vannamei
TCACCATTTATACGTGGAAACAGAGAGTAACCTCTTGTGAAGAAATAAGGCTATTTTGTTTATTTTCTTAAATTGTTTTGCTCGCCTTGAATCACGTGGCGAGTGAAATGCTTCGTTCGAATTCGGAGGTCGAATCCGGCCCGCTCGGAGACTTGTGGTTTCGGGTTGTGGGTACGGGGGGACCCTCACTCGACCCGGAGCATCGCATTGAGGTGAGGTGTTTTTCCCCGTCCTATTTTTTTTTTTTTTTTTTTTTTTTTTTTTTAGTTTTATTTTAATTTGTCATTATCCATGTACCCAGCCTAAGTGTTGCATTCTTTAACAGAGGGTGATGAACCTACGGGTGCCAAGGGCCAGGGGACAGAGGCTTCATATTTATTTATGATTGTTACAACTGAAGAGTTAGTCCACGTGGCCACTCTACAACGATTCTTTGGACCACACGAGACTGGACGAATACAATGTGGACCTTGTGGACATTATGGACATTGTGTCGTGGACCATAATTTGGAAAGGAAGGGTGTATTTTTTATATATTCTATTGATGAAAAATGTAACATGTGTGAACTGAAATGTTTAATTGTAATATGTATAATCATATTTATTTTTTAAGTGAATATTATTTATTTATTTTTTTATTATTTTTTATTTTTTGTTAATGGTTCGATTTGTTTATTTGATTCCTCAAAATTAGTAAATCTCTATAAATTCAAAAGATCTTGGCATTTACAACTCTACTACCAGAGGGTTGGTCTGCTAGAGCTGGCTATAGCCACTCCCTGAAGATGGTTGCCATCGCTTCGGCCCGGCCAATAATAGATGTATCCACCCACACTGACCATGCCGCCACCGAGTGGTTTCTCCAACCCCGGTAGCAACCACCTGAACTCTCAGCCGCTTCAGTTCCTTAGACAGTAGTCGTAACCCCACTGATCATCTCTGTCGTAAAGAGCAGATGTTCCAAGCCCGCACCCACGACGTCGCCGCCTGAGGTTAAGTCTTAGGCTAGGGGTGTGTAAGGTTTACAGTCAAGGGGAAGCCCGGAAATCATCCAGCCCAGTGGTGGTTGGCGGATTAAGGCCGAAAGAAAGGAGGGAGAGGCCCCTTCACTTCCCTGCGAGGAGACCTATTCTCCCATACCCCAAGTTCAAATCCCTATATGAAGTGGGTCTGGCTATATGGCAAATTCTTGACTCGTGTATATAAAAACGCACTTAAGAAAATACATAGATCATAAACGTTCTATGCAATCCCCATCCTGATGTTGACCCGTCAACATCAAAAAGAGAGTATTCAAAGAGGGGACATCTCTGCCTGGTGCTGGGCAATTTATGTAACTCTTTGGATGTAAACAAAAAGCTTATAACCAAATAAACACAGCCAGCAATTCTTGAACTGGCATGTAATATAGTCACACACCCTTGACTTGCTGCTCCAGCGACGCCACGGTATGGATAATCCAGGGGTACACTCAGAGACCACTCTCGTTCAGGTTTATTTGGAGGCTGTTGATATACAAATCCAGCCACGTCATTGCGGCAGCAAGTTATCTTAAACATTTAAAGACAATAATTAAAGGGCAGATTTTAGAACATAAGTATTAATTAAAATAAATAACTATGAAAAGAGTAAGAACATGTGCAAAACAGAATTAGAACAAATACCAAAAAACAGCATAAAATGGACCTTGTAAAAGATCATTGCAAACTTATACAACCTGAACTAAATAGGCAGGAAGAAATCTATGTACCAAAGTAATATCACAACTCGATTCTCTCCAGTAGGCCTTAATTAGTTAAATAGATGACATGAATAACTTAAAATAAATGGCAAGTTCTAAAGTACGTTGGAGGGGCGTTATTATGAAAACAATTTACCTTGAATGAATGAATATACAAAACGTGATAGACATTTAGTATGAAAAAGTAGATTTCACATTTCAGATAAGGATCGACGATATCTGAAGTAACTGTCACCTGTCTTATTCGAAATTATTCGAAGCCCAATGAGGAAAATTCGAAAAACAATCGTTTAGTAATAGTTTTATCAACATATTGCACGGCATATATCAAGAACATGGATTGACAGTAGTACATTGTTACCGTGTTGTTTGCGTGGGCGGACATCATCTCCAGCGTGTTTGAGTGCCGCCCG
>NC_091574.1:17588776-17601276 GCF_042767895.1 Penaeus vannamei
CTTAAGATAGCTTGCCTTAAAAGTAAAACATGCATTAATCAAGACAATGCTCACAGAAACTACCCAGGACAATAAGGAGGCAGCAGTACATCTTCAGGGATGCGTGTTATGATTAAGCCTGGCAGATGGGATGTGTTATTAACCCCTACTGCCTCAGACTCTTTGACTTTGCCCTATTCGGTGATTACTCTTGCCAAAACCCTTCATCACGACCAATAAAGCTAAACTACAGAACGAGACGCAATCTACAGTAGCAATCCTGAGCCTGTAAAACCAGGGAAAGAAATAACAGTTATGCTTGGAACGATGACTTGAAAGCTGAAAGCGGAAAGATGAGTACTCCTTGTAAAAGCGACACAGAACTTTAAAGTCAAATGATTAGGGGTGCCCGCACCGGCGATGCTGTATCTAAAAGAGAAATGGTTAGGCGGACCCACAGCTGCGATGCAGATCCTGCAGTGACAATATACAGATTCCTTTGGAACTTTAAAAGCAGGAGCATTTAATAGTGCTCACGGCGACGTGAGATACTTGTAGCTTGGAAATTAAGTTAGTATTTCTACTCATGATTATCCTGATCAGATAGACATTGCCTTGCCAATGTGGGAGCCTCAGAGTTTGATGACCAGTCTTGTTGGGAGGGAATTAGTGCCATGATTACAAGATGTCCTGTCGAAGATTCCTTTACAGAAGATATCGAGTATGACTGCGGGATGGTGGGATTATTCAGTTTACCAGATCTTTGAAGATATAAGTAAGAAAAGTGACGTAAACTTAGAAAACAGTTTTACCTCCCTCGATAGCAATTTGACTGAATAAAAGCCATTGCACAGTGGATAGATGTAACTATTCCTGAGTATATTGATGCGGCGGATCGTGAAACTAATTGTAATTCACCTATTCGTAAAGGTGATGCTGACTCATAGCAGAGACGCTCTGTGACAGGAGCACACTCTTTACAAAGATTGGTTACGATAGCTTGAGCCTATTTCGGAACCAGATAGTGCTAGTGAATAGAGTTCCGTTAAGTGAACAACCAGTGAATGAGATGCATCATATTTTGAGAAGTGAGGTTTACTCTTTAAACTAACCCAATAAAACAAGTTAGACAGAAAGTTTAGTTTACCACGCAATTTACTGAAGCAGCTAGTGATATTGATTGCAGTGTTGTATTTGTATTATATCATATTTGTATTGTATTTGTGTTGATATAACTGATCATGTTGAAATTATATTAATATGTGTTGACTTATTGACCTTGATATGTGGTCATATATTTTATAACTTGAACAGCGTGTCCAGCTCCACATGCACCTTAGCTTTAAAAGGCGTGTAATCGCGCTCAGGCCTTCCCTTTCTTCTGTTTCCAGGTCGTCTCTGCTGGCGCTCCGACCCCATGGCACTGGAGGGTTGTGAGGTCTCCACCCCCCCCCCCCACCCCCATTCCTCCGTCCTGAACCATGCCCCATCCCTGCTCCCTCCCTTATCCTCCTACTTACTCTTGTTTCCCTTAGTCTCCCCAGTACCTCCTTTTTGCTTAAGTCTCCCCCCTTTTCCACTCCTGTATTTCTCTCTCTCTCTCTCTCTCTCTCTACCCTTCTCTGAAACCTGCACTCTATCAACTTCATTTTCTATTTCGTTTCCTCTACCTACTTTCCCTCCCTTTCTTTCACTCCTTCCCTGTTCGTTTCTTTCCCTCATCCTCAACTTTCCTCGTTTTCCTCTTTCCCTTTCTATTCTTTCCCTCTATGCTAATTTTCTCGTTTTCTACTTTGTTTATTCCTTCGTTATGCTATCGTACTCCCCTCTGCCTCTCGCTCCTTCCTCGTTCATTCATTTCTTTCATGTTTCTTCTTTAACTTTGTGATATATTTTCTTTTTGGTCATTTTTCTCACAAACTAATTTCTTTTCGTTTTCTAATATTTCCTCTTTCCATGAAAAATCTCTTTCATTTGCATCTCTTGGCTTACGTTTATTTTTCTCCTGTTCGTTCTTTTTTTTTAAAGTTTGTTATACCTACCTTCTATCCTCCAACCTAATATCCTACCTGTCTCCTCGCCACTCTCAATTTCTTGGTTAATGGTTAATGGTTAAAATAAATGTGCTAGACATCTAAGGTCATATAGCACTATAGGAAGGTATAGTAAAGTGGGATGTCAGGTGATAGTCGCTATGTGTCAACTATCCAGAGTAGTGTTGAAAGGTTGAAGATGGGGGAAAAGGTTATGGTGGTTTAGATAAGGGAGTTAGATCAATTGAAGGGTATTCATGCGTCTGAGGAAGGAGAAAAGGTTGTCAAGGCAGAAACTGTGGGATTCTGCAAGGCTGTCTGATATGTTGGGAGGTCGGTGAAGGGAGGATAGGTGTGGAAATGCAGAGGTACGTGCTGTATTAAAGCGTGGACAGGACAAGAGAATGTGTGGAACTGAAAGAGGGACGTTACATAGATGACATAGGGGCGGGTCTGAGCGTGACATTAGATAGGCGTGTGTTAGACGAGTGTGGCCAATACGTAAGCGTGCGAGGGCCGTCTTCCAACGTCTGTTTTTGTGAAATGGAGCTGACTAAGAGGAGATTGATGGTTTTACAGTATGTGTAATTTATTGTTGTGGAGTCTTGACCAAAAAGATAGTGGACATTGCGGCATAGCGTGCAAGAGTATCTGCCTGTTCATTGCCAGGGATTCCAACATGGCTGGGTACCCAGCAAAATCTGACAGATTTGTGACGTGTGGATAGATAAAACAACCAGTTCTGGATCTTACAGACAAGGGGGTTGGTCGAGTGTATAGACTCTATGAGGGTTAAAGAGTTACGGGAGTCAGTAAAAATAGTAAAAGAGTAAGAGGGGGATGAGTATATGCGTTTTAAGGCAAATAGGAGTGCATACAGTTCTGTAGTAAGGACACTAGATTCAGGAGGGAGGGTGTATTTGAAAGTGCAGTTTGGGAATGTTACTGCAAATCCAGCTCCTGAGATGGATTTGGAACCGTCAGTGTAAACATGAATGCTGGAGGAATGAATGGAAACATGGTCAAGGAAATGAGTGAGAAGGATAGAGGGGGGAATATCTGATTTTGGTGGGCCAGGGAAAACTGAGGAGCAAATACAGGGGTTAGGTGTAAGCCATGGACAGAAAGTGGGAGAGGTCGGGAAAGGGGGAATGGGAGAGGAGGGTATCCATGCGTACAGGGAGAGGAGTTGGTAAACGTGGAGAAGAGGTAAAGGTATGAAGTAAGGATTGTGGAATAGTAAGTTTGGATAGGGAAAATTGGTGAAATCGAGCATAGCATCGAAGAGAGAGAAGTGCTCGACGTCAAGAGAGGGACGGCATGCCAGATTCAGTATATAGGCTCTCAACTGGAGAGGAGCGGAAGGCGCCTAGGGCTAAGCAGAGACCACTGTGGTGGTTTGTATCAAGGTGAACAAGAAGAGAGGTTGAGGCAGAGGAGTAGATATGGCATCCATAATCTAGAGTGGAGAGAATCAATGTAACATGAAGATGGAGGAGAGTTTTGCATCTGAGCCCCAGGAGAGGTGTGAAAGAGTTTGTAAGATTCGAAAGTGGCTTTGAGCTTTTTCTTTGATGTACAAGATATGGTCTAACCAGGACAATTTAGAATCAAATATAACGCCTAGGGATTTGCCAGCAGAACGGTATTGGAGTGGAGCGTTATATAAGAAGAGTGGGGGTTTGGGAACCGTACGTGAGCAAGAGAAAAGGATGGGGAAAGATTTAGAAGTAGAAAAGCGAAAGCCATGGTGGCCCAAGAAGTTACTGATGTTATTGCAGACAGAAGGAATTGACAGAGATCTGGTATGGATGTGCCAGATGCATAGATGGTTAAGTCATCAACATATAGTGATGCCCGGGCTCCTGGACTGAGGCTATGTCATTTACAGCAAGAAGGAATAAAGTGGTACTAAGCACACTTCCTTGTGGGACACCTCCGAATTGAGGAAAGGATGATGACGTGGAAGAGGCAATTTTGACCTGGAAGGTACGTTTAGAAAGGAAGGATTTGATGAAAACGCCCATGTTTCCATGTAAGTTTAAGGAGGAAAATTGTTGGAGGATATGGTATCGCCATGTGGTATCATATGCTTTTTCTAGATCAAAGAATATGGCTAATACGGATTCATGGCGTGCAAATGCCGATGGAATATATGTCTCGAAATGGGCAAGTGGGTCTGCTGTACTTCAGGCACGTCGGAAACCAAATTGGGAAGGGGAAAGGAGATTATGAGATTCAAGATACCACATTAAGCGGAAGTTAACCGTTCTAGTAGTTTGCACAAGCAGCTAGTTAGAGCAATGGGGCGGTAATCTTGGGGTAGGGTACCTGATTTATTGGATTTTAAGAAAGGTAGGATAAGAGCATCTCGCCAATGAGAAGGAAAATTTCCTGACCATATGTCGTTGAAAATAGTTAAAAGGAAGGATAGAGAAGAAGATGGGAGGTGTCGGAGCATACGATAGTGAATACCATCAGGGCCTTCATGAGTGTTGCGGCACGACTGTAATGCAGCATTGAGTTCAGAAGAAGAAAAAGGACCATTATAGGACTCATCAGAGGATAGGGTGAAGGTAATAGGGATGCGTTCTTTGATGGCTTTAATGGAAGAAAAGTGTGGAGAAAGGTGAGAGCCACTACTGACCTGGCTGAAATAGTTGCCCAGTTCATTAGCTACTTCGACAGGTTCAGATATGAGTATCTCGAATATGGAGGACGGGTGCAGGATGGGAGGGATGTTTGTCTGATAATTCATGGATCCATCGCCAAACAACTGAAATAGATGTAGAAGATGTAATTGATGAAATATAATTTTGCCAGCTATTTGTTTAGCTGTTTCTAATTGTACGGCGAAGATGGGCAGATGCCCTTTTAAAGGAAATAAGGGCTGATAGCTGGTGAGGGGTGCCTCGTTTGTAGCGATAGCCATTCCAGGCTGCTCGTTTTAAGCGAAGCGCTTTGGAGCAATCAGAATTCCACCATGGAACACATTTAGAAGTATGAGGTTTTGAAGTTCGAGGAATGGCTGTATAGGCAGCTCTTAGGATCGTGGTTGTAAAACATTGTAGCATATCTGAAATGGACGGTAAAGGGGATGGAGGGATAGGTATAGTAGAGAGTGAAGTGAAAGTATGCCAGTCAGCTCTATCAAAGCACCAGTGTGGAGGATTAGGAAGTGGTACATATGAAGTAGGAGAAAGGAGTACTGGGAAGTGGTCACTATAAGGGAAGTGGTCTAGAACTGACCAATGGAAATCTAAATGTAGAATTGGAGAGCATAGAGAGAGGTCAAGGCATGAAAAGGATTGTGTGCACATGTCAAAGTGTGTGGGGCGATCTGAATTAAGAATAATTAGGTTATTTGTCAAGAGGAAGCGTTATAGAGATCGGCCTCGAGAGTTGGTGTTAGAATCACTCCACAGAGTGTGGCGGCAGTTGAAATCAACTACGATGAAAGGTGGTTGGATTTGGGAAATTAGAGTTTCACAGGCAGCAAAGTCAGTGGGATGGGATGGGGAGAAGTAGACTGAAATTACTGTAATCCAGCGGCGAAGAAAGATGCGAATAGCTGTACACGGGACAGTAGTTTGTATGGGAGGTATGACATAAGGTGTTTTATGATGGATAAGTATAGACAAGACATAAAGGGAGTGTGGGAAAGAGATAAAATGGTAATTGGGAATTGGAATAGGAGGGTGTGTGAGGAAAGTCTCTTGGAGGCAGATAATAGATGGATTATAAGAAGCAAGAATATGACGTAGGTCTGGTCTATGAGAACGGAAACCGCAAATATTATATGTAGGAGAGCTAGGGCTTATGAGTGATATCGCATACGGTATGTATTGGGGAATCTGGGAGAGAAGGAGCTAGGGTATGTGAAGGACGGGTATTAGGAGGTAGGGAATTTGGGGAAGGGCAATGTTGTGACATGAGTGATTCTCGTGTGTATCCGGGAGGGAGCGCAAAAGATAGAGGGGATGGAAGGAGGGAGAATGTACCTATAGTTGGGGTTGAAGGGGATGGGTTGTGTTGGGAGGGAGTAGATGTGGGGGGAATATTAGTGGTAGGAGGGTGAATATCGGAAGGATGGATAGTTGGAGTTGAAGGGGAAGTGTTGTCTTGGGAGGGATTAGGAGGAAGGGGCGTAGGAGTGCTGTGAGTAAGAGGGGGATGGATATCAGGAGGATGGGTATTGGGGGGATGGATATCGGGAGGATGGGTATTGGGAGGATGGATATCGGAAGTGGACGGAATTGAGGGGGTTAGGTTGTGTTGAGAGGGAGTAGGAGGAAGGGGTGTAGGGGGAATATTAATAGGAGGGGTATGAATATCGGCAACCACTTCAAGTGTGGAAGGAGCATGAGTTATGGGATCTTGTGTCTTAAGCATATAACTTTGGATGTCATCCATTGTTTCTGCAGTGGAATTGGTTGGAGAGTTTTGTGAGAAGGTAATTGTTTCTGCAATGGAGTTGGTTGGGAAGTTTTGTGGGATAGAGGTTTTCTTATGAGGGGGGGAAGAGGAGACTAGTGTCTCAGGAATAAAGGTAAAGGTAGGTGGAGGTGATTGTGCTGTAGGGGAAGAAGGGTTAGAACGTTTAGTCTGTCTACTGCGGGTAGTGTGGGGAGGGAGAGGGGTTGGTGTTGGGTCTGTAGTTGAGATTGGGGTGTCTGGGTTTAGAGTGGCAAAGGAATTGGTCTGAGGGATGTAGAATGTAGAAGTGGAAATGGGAACATCTTGGGGTGGAGGGGGAGGGGCTGAGCAAATAATGTTACTAGACTATGGAGTATGACAGAAACCTTGTCGACGTGCTTCCTGTCTGGCTTCACGTAAAGTGAGACCATTTTTTGTATCTTAGAGTTGCTACCTCAGATTCAAACTTGTAAGTGGGACAGCCTCTATAAAATACATTATGGGGGCCGCCGCAGTTAGCACATGTTCGTGTTTGTGCTGAGCAGTTTGATCGATTACGACCAGGTTGGACACATATGGGGCATCGGTCTGTGGAACGGCAATGTCTGGCAGGATGTCCAAAGCGCCAACAGTTTTGACATTGACGGGGAGGGGGTTGGTATGGTCGAATAGGGAGGGATTGTCCACCGATGTAGACACGTAAGGGAAGGTCATGTGTACGGAAGGTAATTTTGACAATGGTCGGATTCTTTCGTTTACCTTTAGGAGGAATGGTGTAGCAATGTACTGATTTCACATCTTGGTCTTTGAGGCATCCTAATAAGTCTTCTCCACAGTCTGACCAATCTTTGGTATCGACTGGGCAGTTTGCTGGGGAGAGAGAGACAGTTCCGGTACAGGTATTAAGGGTTGGATGAGGTTCTGCAGGAATGGGATTGCCAGAATGATCGGTTAAATTTGATAGTGCTATAGATTCAGTTTCTGATCTGACTTTTACAAGACGAGAGCGATCGCGTCTAGTATAGAAAGGGACTCTGCCTACTTGTATTTGGAGGCATTGTTGAAAGAGTGTTGCCTGAGTTAGGAGCTGTAGAAGGGATCACGAAAAATCGGTCCCATTTAGCTGGGCTAAACAAAGTATTTAAGATATCTGTAGGGTTGGTGGTGGTGGATGGTCGGGGACGTGTGGAAGAGGGAGTATTACGGAATGATGGAGAATAAGGCTGCAAGGTAGTAATAAGGGAGGATTGGTTGCTTGATGAAGGTTGATGAATTTGAGGGAGTTGGGTGGGTAGGAATGTCTTCTGCAGATTGATTCTCTGCTTGGATGGGTAATGCACTAATAGGCCTTGAGGAGTGGGTAGTAGTTTCAGTGTTCAGAGCCGTGGTCAAAGGAGATCTTGGGTTGGGGCTATTTGATAAAGGGGCTAGCCTCATTGCCTCTAATAAAAGGATTACATTTTCATTACTGGTCATGGGGAACCTGGATTATATAAAAAGGCTTAAACGGTCCACTTCCTTTCGCTACTGAAGGTAAGGGCTAGATTAGTCGGGAGTACCGTGCCCATAGTTCCCGCAGGCCGTTCAGGACTGGCACTAGGTCAGCCTTTCATCCTATCAGCACGGCTCTTACACCTTAGGAAGTAGATAATAGAAGGGGATGGAGAAGAGACGGAAACAAAAGTTAGAGAGGGAAAAGACCATGCAAAATTAGTTGAGTCGAGGGCTGAGGCCCTACGCAGGGGAGATCCCTGTATTGGGTCTCAATCTTCGTCTCATAAGCCCCCCCCTCCCCGATAACAACGGGTAAGGGAATGGGGGGGGGGGTCGATTCCTTGGTCCCGAATCCTGTCTCGAACTTGGGTAATGCAGCGGGCGGCACTCAAACACGCTGGAGATGATGTCCGCCCACGCAAACAACACGGTAACAATGTACTACTGTCAATCCATGTTCTTGATATATGCCGTGCAATATGTTGATAAAACTATTACTAAACGATTGTTTTTCGAATTTCCTCATTGGGCTTCGAATATTTCGAATAAGACAGGTGACAGTTACTTCAGATATCGTCGATCCTTATCTGAAATGTGAAATCTACTTTTCATACTAAATGTCTATCACGTTTTGTATATTCATTCATTCAAGGTAAATTATTTTCATAATAACGCCCCTCCAACGTACTTTAGAACTTGCCATTTATTTTAAGTTATTCATGTCATATATTTAACTAATTAAGGCCTACTGGAGAGAATCGAGTTGTGATATTACTTGGTACATGATTCTTTTGCTATTTAGTTCAGGTTGTATAAGTTTGCAATGATCTTTTACAAGGTCCATTTTATGCTGTTTTTTGGTATTTGTTCTAATTCTGTTTTGCACATGTTCTTACTCTTTTCATAGTTATTTATTTTAATTAATACTTATGTTCTAAAATCTGCCCTTTAATTATTGTCTTTAAATGTTTAAGATAACTTCTGCCGCAATGACGTGGCTGATTTGTATATCAACAGCCTCCAAATAAACCTGAACGAGAGTGGTCTCTGAGTGTACCCCTGGATTATCCATACCGTGGCGTCGCTGGAGCAGCAAGTCAAGGGTGTGTGACTATATTACATGCCAGTTCAAGAATTGCTGGCTGTGTTTATTTGGTTATAAGTTTTTGTTTACATCCAAGAGTTACATAAATTGCCCAGCACCAGGCAGAGATGTCCCCTCTTTGAATACCCTTTTTGATGTTGACCCGTCCCTTCAGGATGGGGATTGCATAGAACGTTTATGATCTATGTATTTTCTTAAGTGTTTTTATATACACGAGTCAAGAACGCATATAGCCAGACCCATTTCTTATAGGGATTTGAACTTGGGGTATGGGAGAATAGGTCTCCTCGCAGGGAAGTGAAGGGGCTCTCTCCCTCCTTTCTTTCGGCCGTAATCCGCCAACCACCACTGGGCTGGATGATTTCCGGGCTTCCCCTTGACTGTAAACCTTACACACCCCTAGCCTGACACTTAACCTCAGGCGGGACGTCAGGGTGCGGGCTTGGAACATCTGCTCTTTACGACAGGATGATCAGTTACGACTACTGTCGAAGGAACTGAATCGGCTGAGAGTTCAGGTGGTTGCCTCCGGGGTTGAGAAAACCTGGCAGCGGCATGGTCAGTGTGGGTGGCTATATCTATTACTGGCCGGGCCGAAGCGATGGTAACCATCTTCAGGGAGTGGCTATAGCCTGCTCTAGCAGATTTCAACCCTCTGTAGTAGAGATGTAAATGCCAAGATCTTTTGAATTCATAGAGATTTACTAATTTTGAGGAATCAAATAAACAAATCGAACCATTAACAAAAAAAAAAAAAAAAAAAAAAAAATCACATAAAAATAAATATGATTATACATACAACAAACAATAACATACATATAACAATAACATTTTTCATCAATAGGATATATAAAAAAATACACCTCCCTTTCCAAATTATGGTCCACGACATAATGTTCATAATGTCCACAAGGTCCACATTGTGTTTGTCCAGTCTCGTGTGGTCCAAAGAATCGTCGTAGAGTGGCCACGTGGACTAACTCTTCAGTCGTAACAATGATAAATAAATATGAAGCCTCTGTGCCTGGCCCTTGGCACCTGTAGGTTCATCACCCTCTGTTAAAGAATGTAACACTTAGGCCGAGTACATGGATAATGACAAATTAAAATAAAACTAAAAAAAAAAAAAATAAATAAATAAAAAAAATAGGACGGGGAAAAACACCTCACCTCAATGCGATGCTCGGGTCGAGTGAGGTCCCCCCCGTACCCACAACCCGAAACCAAGTCTCCGAGCGAGCCCGGATTCGACCTCCGAATTCGAACGAAGCATTTCACTCGCCACGTATTCAGGCGAGCGAAACAAATTAAGAAAATAAACAAAATAGCCGAATTTCTTCACAAGAGGTTACTCCTGTTTATCACCGTATAATGGTGTTGACTCTGAAGCTTGCTTTTGGCATCATGTCTTATTGCTGCAGATGCAGATTGGATGTTTTATACCAATCTGCATCTGTGTCGGGCAGCTGTCCTCGGCGAGATATTCGTATTTTTCTGGGTGACTCCTATGTGGTGACTGGCTGCGATCGAGCTAGCTATAAGATGTTCGTTGGTCCCCATAGTTCGGTAACTGGTGCCAGCTGCGAGAATAGCCTCCTTTTCCGGGACACCGCAAGGCAATTTTTGGTCGCTTCGCAGTGCTCAACACTGACTGACCCTGTACTTCTGTGGGACACCTTCAAGTGCGTTCGAAACGCTCGATGCATCTCAAGAATCGAGTGGTGAATGTCCAAAATGCACGATCTGGTTGCACTGGAGATGGCAGTGCGGGCGAAGATTAAAGATGTAAGTGTAGGAGACAAGGTCAGCGGGTAGGCCTGGCAAAGGGCCTGGAGAGGTGGCCCCAAGGAGGCAGTGTCCGAGCGGGACCATGACTCGGTTAGAGGACGTGACCTCGAATGCATCTTACCACTCTCAGACTCTCTCTCTCTCTCTATATATATATATACATACATATATATATATACATATATGCATACATACATATAGCCTCTGGGCTAATACAGTAAGAACGTGTCGACCTCTCATCCGTGGGGTCGGCGGTTCCCGTTCTACCCAGATGCGGGAAGTTGCAATTGTCGCTTGAAAGTTACTGTTGTGGCTGGGAACCGGGATGGGGAAGGAATAAGCCTGTCGATTCCGTACCAGCCATTTTGGAATACCCAAGAGCCGAGGAGAGAGACTGAAATGGACGCAGCTGAGGGCTTGTCGTAGATAACAGCCGCTGCATTGAGAAAAGCAGGTGTGTCATGTGAACTAAACAGTTTTTGTTAAAGGTCTGTGTTATTCTTTTGATACATATGTCGCATTGTACAAGTATATTCCCTAGTCCAGTCAATATTCAGGTGTAGGTTCTTATATATATATATATATATATATATATATATATATATATATATATATATATATATATATATATATATATATATATATATATATATATATATATATTTTTTTTTTTTTTTTTTTTTTTTTTTTTTTTTTTTTTTTTTTTTCTTTTCTTTTCTTTATGGGGGTGAGTTCATTTTTGTAGAAGTTGCTTCATAGAGTTCCCGTAGCCCTCTGGCAAATACCAACTGAGGTAAAACCATATTAATTTTTATTTTTGAGAGCAAATTTGTGTTGTCTTGGTATTCATAGTCATTTCTTCTTATGATTTCATTTACCAATCTGTAAATGAAGTTTGATATAATCAGGACTTTTTTTCTTGAGCTGACCAAAATGAGTTCTTGTTTACTACATTAACAAGGAAAACCACATAGTCCTTTAGCTGAGGGGTTTCTATAGAAAACCCTCAGCGAAAAAAGGGCCCCTAAGTTAAGTTTCATTTCTGGTTAGGGAGCCATGTGACTCACCATAACAGCGATGTTAGACATTCTGAAACATGGCGCTAAGTGAGAAAATCGCCATGATGTACGGAATCAGTGACTTCAAAAAGAGCTGTTAGGTTTGAAAATATGTTCAACTTGCAGAGCTAGCTCCAGTTTAGTTTCCCCTACCCTCAAATTTATCGGTCTTTTTGAAGTCGTTGATTTCATACATCATGGCGATTTTCTCAGTGCCATGTTTCAGAATGTCTAGCTTCGCTGTTACAGTGAGTCATATGGCCCGCTAACCAAAAATGAAGGTTCACTTACGGGCCCTTTTATGCACACAGAAACCCCTCCGCTCCTGTACTAATAGCCACTCCACGTCCTTCCTTGTCTACCACACTTAGCTACCAATAAAATCAATTATTTGTGTGGTTCCTTGGGACGCCCCTAGAATTAAGGCCAGAGTGGTGGCGGTGATTGCCACATGAAATGAAATTAGTATGTAAAGACATCAATACCAAATTTAAGCTGATGTCATACTTCATACTCTTCTTCGTATGAAGTGAAGACTGGAGGAAAATCAAACATAAAGATATTGCTTTATAAGGTATCCCTTACTTTATTATGGCACATGCAGTAAAACAAAACAATGGGAATGGG
>NC_091574.1:17606276-17621276 GCF_042767895.1 Penaeus vannamei
GAGACACGGGTGAATGTATTAACTTGTGAAAGACGGTAATTAGAGCTGTAGCTTCGTTGCATTAATGCCATTTCTTCTGCTACGATATACGCACGATGAAACATATAAGTGCACAAACACATGTATGTCGAGATCTATATTGATTCGACATTTAAAAGATGCATTGTTTATTGTTAACATGTACGCATCCCACTGAAATGTTTCTTAACGTATTTTATTTGTGAAAAGGCATATCAATATAGTATAGATCAATGTTATAACTGAGAAAGTATATTTTGACGTTTGTCAGATTAAATATTAACAACTCAAAGGGGGGGGGGGTAATCAGCAATTTTGCCCTCGCTGTTCTTCGTCAGACGAGTCTTGATTTTTGCCACATGTTGAGGAAAACGAGGTATACCCCCCAGGCCATGTTTACAACTAGCCATTGTTGATAGGAAATATTCATTGGTTATTATTATTTTTTTTTTGGGTGGGGGTGGGGGGTGGGGGGTGGAAGTGAATACTGCAACTCGAGTGTGAGAAAGAAAAATAATGAAGGTTAGAAGGGAAGGGTCGATTACTTAATGCCCAAGACAGATACCAGGGGTAAGGTTGTGTGTCGATCCTGTCTCATTTTTGTGTTTATTTTCATTATTGATTTATAAATAGTAGGTCAAAGGAGGGTGCAAATTTAAAGTTAATATTAGACTTGAATTAAATTAGCAGAGAATATTCTTTGCTTATTCTTATAAAGTTCATTGATAAGTTTTACACTGTTATATGCAACTTGTTTGTTATTTGTTTATAGAATTTAAAATTTTGGTTTCTATGACCGTCGTGTCTTTGGGACTCACTCAATAGAGGAATGAATTCACTCCATCCCGTGAGCCATATATAGGCCGTCAAGTCATGCAACGCATATTAAAATTAGACAAGGCTAAAGTAGGCTTTCTCGGGGTTCTCTTAAAATCTACAACCTTATCATTTGTATGAGACTTGATATCAATATATATTTCCTTCTGAATATGAAAATTCATGATACAACACCGGTGTCATTCTTACACTGTTTTTTATTGGCAGGATTAAATATCGTCTCTTGCATGTATATACACACACACAGGCACACACACACTCTATTCACAAATCAACGCCTCTGTTTATCAAGGCTTTCGTGATCACAAGTAGGCTATTGGTGACCCCAGCTAACTCACTCATCTGAAGGGTAAAACTGGCTGCAAGATTTTCTTGCACTGAACGATGATTGCACATTCCAGTACTTGGCGGAAACAACGCAATGAGTTTAGAACTCGAGAAATGTCATAAGACATGGCCATTCTACTACCGGTCATCAGTCGCCAAACTCGCTTCCAGAGGAATGCCACACAAGACGTCCCTTTACAGAACGACTGTATAGAACTAGAAAGTTGTATAGCCTACACCCAGTGGCTGTAAACACCCAGTCAGTGTCCTTGCCAGCATCTCCATCGAGACGACCTTCATCAAATGTGTCTTGCGATTTCCACTAAAGCACCACACATAGCACTTTCTCGATCACCCACAAGGTCAGGCTCTTACAAATGTTTCAGATGTGGTCAGAACAGTCACATGGCCTGGGAATGCCCCTTTCCCTGGCGCCAGGGAGACAGAGATCCGAGTCTCAATGGCAGATTCAGAAGGAGCCAGCCATTCAGGCTCTATCCAGATGAGAGAGGCTCTGATGAGTATTCTGGAGTTAAGAGTGTACGAGATGGAAGAGCGACCTCTCGTGACAATCAATGTTAACGGCAAGACAGCTCTATGTTTCATAGACACTGGGTGGCAAACCATGCTTATTAAACCCCGTGCTCCAAAGGAGACACATTGCCACGACAGTTATCCTTGAAGACCCTACAAGGGATTTCTGGGAAACCTTTTACATCTATTTAGGTTTCGAACTTGGGGAAGGTCTGATCAATAATTATGGAGCCACCATAGCAGATCTGGACTTTCCAAGAGACATTCTTTCTGAAAACTATGTTTTATGTTGTGGTCAACTGCCTCTTCAACAGGCACTGTAATTTAGAAAAACTGCCGCTTCCCAGTTGTATATACCAATGCGAAATCTCTTAAGATAGCTTGCCTTAAAAGTAAAACATGCATTAATCAAGACAATGCTCACAGAAACTACCCAGGACAATAAGGAGGCAGCAGTACATCTTGAGGGATGCGTGTTATGATTAAGCCTGGCAGATGGGATGTGTTATTAACCCCTACTGCCTCAGACTCTTTGACTTTGCCCTATTCGGTGATTACTCTTGCCAAAACCCTTCATCACGACCAATAAAGCTAAACTGCAGAACAAGACGCAATCTACAGTAGCAATCCTGAGCCTGTAAAACCAGGGAAAGAAATAACAGTTATGCTTGGAACGATGACTTGAAAGCTGAAAGCGGAAAGATGAGTACTCCTTGTAAAAGTGACGCAGAACTTTAAAGTCAAATGATTAGGGGTGCCCGCAGCGGCGATGCTGTATCTAAAAGAGAAATGGTTAGGCGGACCCACAGCTGCGATGCAGATCCTGCAGCGACAATATACAGATTCCTTTGGAACTTTAAAAGCAGGAGCATTTAATAGTGCTCACGGCGACGTGAGATACTTGTAGCTTGGAAATGAAGTTAGTATTTCTACTCGTGATTATCCTGATCAGATAGACATTGCCTTGCCAATGTGGGAGCCTCAGAGTTTGATAACCAGTCTTGTTGGGAGGCAATTAGTGCCATGATTACAAGATGTCCTGTCGAGGATTCCTCTAAAGAAGATTTCAAGTATGACTGTGGGATGAAGTGGGATTATTCAGTTTTCCAGATCTTAGAAGATATAAGTGAGAAAAGTGACATAAACTTAGAAAACAGTGTTACCTCCCTCGATAGCAATCTGACTGAATAAAAGCCATTGCACAGTGGATAGATGTAACTATTCCTGAGTATATTGATGCGGCGGATGGTGAAACAAATTGTAATCCATCTATTCGTACAGGTCATGCTGACTCATAGCAGAGTCGCTCTGTGACAGGAGCACACTCTTTACAAAGATTGGTTACGATAGCTTGAGCCTATTTCGGAACCAGATAGTGCTAGTGAATAGAGTGCCGTTAAGTGAACAACCAGTGAATGAGATGCATCATATTTTGAGAAGTGAAGTTTACTCTTTAAACTAACCGAATAAAACAAGTTAGACAGAAAGTTTAGTTTACCACGCAATTTACTGAAGCAGCTAGTGATATTGATTGCAGTGTTGTATTTGTATTATATCATATTTGTATTGTATTTGTGTTGATATAACTGATCATGTTGAAATTATATTAATATGTGTTGACTTATTGACCTTGATATGTGGTCATATATTTTATACCTTGAACAGCGTGTCCAGCTCCACATGCACCTTAGCTTTAAAAGGCGTGTAATCGCGCTCAGGCCTTCCCTTTCTTCTGTTTCCAGGTCGTCTCTGCTGGCGCTCCGACCCCATGGCACTGGAGGGTTGTGAGGTCTCCACCCACCCCCCCACCCCCATTCCTCCGTCCTGAACCGTGCCCCATCCCTTATCCTCCTACTTACTCTTGTTTCCCTTAGTCTCCCCAGTACCTCCTTTTTGCTTAAGTCTCCCCCCTTTTCCACTCCTGTATTTCTCTCTCTCTCTCTCTCTCTACCCTTCTCTGAAACCTGCACTCTATCAACTTCTTTTTCTATTTCGTTTCCTCTACCTACTTTCCCCCCCTTTCTTTCACTCCTTTCCTGTTCGTTTCTTTCCCTCATCCTCATCTTTCCTCTTTTTCCTCTTTCCCTTTCTATTCTTTCCCTCTATGCTAATTTTCTCGTTTTCTACTTTGTTTATTCCTTCGTTATGCTATCGTACTCCCCTCTGCCTCTCGCTCCTTCCTCGTTCATTCATTTCTTTCATGTTTCTTCTTTAACTTTGTGATATATTTTCTTTTTGGTCATTTTTCTCACAAACTAATTTCTTTTCGTTTTCTATTATTTCCTCTTTCCATGAAAAATCTCTTTCATTTGCATCTCTTGGCTTACGTTTATTTTTCTCCTGTTCGTTCTTTTTTTTAAAGTTTGTTATACCTACCTTCTATCCTCCAACCTAATATCCTACCTGTCCCCTCGCCACCCTCAATTTCTTGGTTAATGGTTAATGGTTAAAATAAATGTGCTAGACATCTAAGGTCATATAGCACTATAGGAAGGTATAGTAAAGAGGGATGTCAGGTGATAGTCGCTATGTGTCAACTATCCAGAGTAGTGTTGAAAGGTTGAAGATGGGGGAAAAGGTTATGGTGGTTTAGATAAGGGAGTTAGATCAAGTGAAGGGTATTTATGCTTCTGAGGAAGGAGAAAAGGTTGTCAAGGCAGAAACTGTGGGATTCTGCAAGGCTGTCTGATATGTTGGGAGGTCGGTGAAGGGAAGATAGGTGTGGAAATGCAGAGGTACGTGCTGTATTAAAGCGTGGACAAGACAAGAGAATGTGTGGAACTGAAAGAGGGACGTTATATAGAGGACATAGGGGCGGGTCTGAGTGTGACATTAGATAGGCGTGTGTTAGACGAGTGTGGCCAATACGTAAGCGTGCGAGGGCCGTCTTCCAACGTCTGTTTTTTGTGAAATGGAGCTGACCAAGAGGAGATTGATGGTTTTACAGTATGTGTAATTTATTGTTGTGGAGTCTTGACCAAAAAGATAGTGGACATTGCGGCATAGCGTGCAAGAGTATCTGCCTGTTCATTGCCAGGGATTCCAACATGGCTGGGTACCCAGCAAAATCTGACAGATTTGTGACGTGTGGATAGATAAAACAACCAGTTCTGGATCTTACAGACAAGGGGGTTGGTCGAGTGTATAGACTCTATGAGGGTTAAAGAGTTACGGGAGTCAGTAAAAATAGTAAAAGAGTAAGAGGGGGATGAGTATATGCGTTTTAAGGAAAATAGGAGTGCATGCAGTTCTGTAGTAAGGACACTAGATTCAGGAGAAAGGGTGTATTTGAAAGTGCAGTTTGGGAATGTTACTGCGAATCCAGCTCCTGAGATGGATTTGGAACCGTCAGTGTAAACATGAATGCTGGAGGAATGAATGGAGACATGGTCAAGGAAATGAGTGAGAAGGATAGAGAGGGGAATATCTGATTTTGGTGGGCCAGGGAAAACTGAGGAGCAAATACAGGGGTTAGGTATAAGCCATGGACAGAAAGTGGGAGAGGTCGGGAAAGGGGGAATGGGAGAGGAGGGTATCCATGCGTACGGGGAGAGGAGTTGGTAAACGTGGAGAAGAGGTAAAGGTATGAAGTAAGGATTGTGGAATAGTAAGTTTGGTAAGGGAAAATTGGTGAAATCGAGCATAGCATCGAAGAGAGAGAAGTGCTCGACGTCGAGAGAGGGACGGCATGCCAGATTCAGTATATAGGCTCTCAACTGGAGAGGAGCGGAAGGCGCCTAGGGCTAAGCAGAGACCACTGTGGTGGATTGTATCAAGGTGAACAAGAAGAGAGGTTGAGGCAGAGGAGTAGATATGGCATCCATAATCTAGAGTGGAGAGAATCAAGGTAACATGAAGATGGAGGAGAGTTTTGCATCTGAGCCCCAGGAGAGGTGTGAAAGAGTTTGTAAGACTCGAAAGCGGCTTTGAGCTTTTTCTTTGATGTACAAGATATGGTCTAACCAGGACAATTTAGAATCAAATATAACGCCTAGAAATTTGCCAGAAGAACGGTATTGGAGTGGAGCGTTATATAAGAAGAGTGGGGGTTTGGGAACCGTATGTGAGCGAGAGAAAAGGATGGGGAAAGATTTAGAAGTAGAAAAGCGAAAGCCATGGTGGCCCAAGAAGTTACTGATGTTATTGCAGACAGAAGGAATTGACAGAGATCTGGTATGGATGTGCCAGATGCATAGATGGTTAAGTCATCAACATATAGTGATGCCCGGGCTCCTGGTTGTAGGACTGAGGCTATGTCATTTACAGCAAGAAGGAATAAAGTGGTACTAAGCACACTTCCTTGTGGGACACCTCCGAATTGAGGAAAGGATGATGACGTGGAAGAGGCAATTTTGACCTGGAAGGTACGTTTAGAAAGGAAGGATTTGATGAAAACGCCCATGTTTCTACGTAAGCCTAAGGACAATTGTTGGAGGATATGGTATCGCCATGTGGTATCATATGCTTTTTCTAGATCAAAGAATATGGCTAATACGGATTCATGGCGTGCAAATGCCGATGGAATATATGTCTCGAAATGGGCAAGTGGGTCTGCTGTACTTCAGGCACGTCGGAAACCAAATTGGGAAGGGGAAAGGAGATTATGAGACTCAAGATACCACATTAAGCGGAAGTTAACCATTCGTTCTAGTAGTTTGCACAAGCAGCTAGTTAGAGCTATGGTGCGGTAATCTTGGGGTAGGGTACCTGATTTATTGGATTTTAAGAAAGGTAGGATAAGAGCATCTCGCCAATGAAAAGGAAAATTTCCTGACCTCCATATGTATGTTGAAAATAGATAAAAGGAAGGATAGAGAAGAAGATGGGAGGTGTCAGAGCATACGATAGTGAATACCATCAGGGCCTTCATGAATGTTGCGGCACGACTGTAATGCAGCGTTGAGGTCAGAAGAAGAAAAAGGAGCATTATAGGACTCATCAGAGGATAGGGTGAACATAATAGGGATGCGTTCTTTGATGGCTTTAATGGAAGAAAAGTGTGGAGTAAGGTGAGAGCCACTACTGACCTGGCTGAAATAGTTGCCCAGTTCATTAGCTACTTCGACAGGTTCAGATATGAGAGTATCTCGAATATGGAGGACGGGTGCAGGATGGGAGGGATGTTTGTCTGATAATTTATGGATCCGTCGCCAAACAACTGAAATAGATGTAGAAGATGTAATTGATGAAATATAATTTTGCCAGCTATTTGTTTTGCTGTTTCTAATTGTACGGCGAAGATGGGCAGATGCCCTTTTAAAGGAAATAAAGGCTGATAGCTGGTGAGGGGTGCCTCGTTTGTAGCGATAGCCATCCCAGGCTGCTCGTTTTAAGCGAAGCGCTTTGGTGCAATCAGAATTCCACCATGGAACACATTTAGAGGTATGAGGTTTTGAAGTTCGAGGAATGGCTGTATAGGCAGCTCTTAGGATCGTGGTTGTAAAACATTGTAGCATATCTGAAATGGACGGTAAAGGGGATGGAGGGATAGGTATAGTAGAGAGTGAAGTGAAAGTATGCCAGTCAGCTCTATCAAAGCACCAGTGTGGAGGATTAGGAAGTGGTACACATGAAGTAGGAGAAAGGAGTACTGGGAAGTGGTCACTATAGGGGAAGTGGTCTAGAACTGACCAATGGAAATCTAAATGTAGAATAGGAGAGCATAGAGAGAGGTCAAGGCATGAAAAGGATTGTGTGCACATGTCAAAGTGTGTGGGGCGATCTGAATTAAGAATAATTAGGTTATTTGTCAAGAGGAAGCGTTCTAGAGATCGGCCTCGACAGTTGGTGGTAGAATCACCCCACAGAGTGTGGCGGCAGTTGAAATCAACTACGAGGAAAGGTGGTTGGATTTGGGAAATTAGAGTTTCACAGGCAGCAAAGTCAATGGCATGGGATGGGGAGAAGTAGACTGAAATTACTGTAATCCAGCGGCGAAGAAAGATGCGAATAGCTGTACACGGGACAGTAGTTTGTATGGGAGGTATGACATAAGGTGTTTTATGATGGATAAGTATAGACAAGACATAAAGGGAGTGTGGGGAAGAGATAAAATGGTAATTGGGAATTGGAATAGGAGGGTGTGTGATGAAAGTCTCTTGGAGGCAGATAATAGATGGATTATAAGAAGCAAGAATATGACGTAGGTCTGGTCTATGAGAACGGAAACCGCGAATATTCCAATGTAGGAGAGCTATAGCTTATGAGTGATATCGCATACGGTATGTATTGGGGAATCTGGGAGAGAAGAAGCTAGGGGGTGTGAATGAGGGGTATTAAGAGGTAGGGAATTTGGGGAAGGGCATTGTTGTGCCATGAGTGATTCTCGTGTGTATCCGGGAGGGAGCGCAAAAGATAGAGGGGATGGAAGGAGGGAGAATGTACCTATAGTTGGGGTTGAAGGGGATGGGTTCTGGTGAGAGGGAGTAGATGTGGGGGGAGTATTAGTGGTAGCAGGGGGAATATCAGAAGGATGGATAGTTTGAGTTGAACGGGATGTGTTGTCTTGGGAGGGATTAGGAGGAAGGGGTGTAGGGGTGCTGTGAGTAAGAGGGAGATGGGTATCAGGAGGATGGGTATTGGGAGGATGGATATCGGAGGTGGACGGAATTGAGGGGGTTAGGTTGTGTTGAGAGGGAGTAGGAGGAAGGAGTGTAGGGGGAATATTAGGAGGGGTATGAATATCGGCAACCACTTCGTGTTGAAGGAGCATGAGTTATGGGATCTTGTGTCATAAGCATATAACTTTGGATGTCATCCATTGTTTCTGCAGTGGAATTGGTTGGAGAGTTTTGTAAGAAGGTAATTGTTTCTGCAATGGAGTTGGTTGGGAAGTTTTGTGGGATAGAGGTTTTCTTATGAGGGGGGAAGAGGAGACTAGTGTCTCAGGAATAAAGGTAAAGGTAGGTGGAGGTGATTGTGCTGTAGGGGAAGAAGGGTTAGAACGTTTAGTCTGTCTACTGCGGGTAGTGTGGGGAGGGAGAGGGGTTGGTGTTGGGTCTGTAGTTGAGATTGGGGTGTCTGGGTTTAGAGTGGCAAAGGAATTGGTCTGAGGGATGTAGAATGTAGAAGTGGAAATGGGAACATCTTGGGGTGGAGGGGGAGGGGCTGAGCAAATAATGTTACTAGACTATGGAGTATGACAGAAACCTTGTCGACGTGCTTCCTGTCTGGCTTCACGTAAAGTGAGACCATTTTTTGTATCTTAGAGTTGCTACCTCAGATTCAAACTTGTAAGTGGGACAGCCTCTATAAAATACATTATGGGGGCCGCCGCAGTTAGCACATGTTCGTGTTTGTGCTGAGCAGTTTGATCGATTACGACCAGGTTGGACACATATGGGGCATCGGTCTGTGGAACGGCAATGTCTGGCAGGATGTCCAAAGCGCCAACAGTTTTGACATTGACGGGGAGGGGGTTGGTATGGTCGAATAGGGAGGGATTGTCCACCGATGTAGACACGTAAGGGAAGGTCATGTGTACGGAAGGTAATTTTGGCAATGGTCGGATTCTTTCGTTTACCTTTAGGAGGAATGGTGTAGCAATGTACTGATTTCACATCTTGGTCTTTGAGGCATCCTAATAAGTCTTCTCCACAGTCTGACCAATCTTTGGTATCGACTGGGCAGTTTGCTGGGGAGAGAGAGACAGTTCCGGTACAGGTATTAAGGGTTGGATGAGGTTCTGCAGGAATGGGATTGCCAGAATGATCGGTTAAATTTGATAGTGCTATAGATTCAGTTTCTGATCTGACCTTTACAAGACGAGAGCGATCGCGTCTAGTATAGAAAGGGACTCTGCCTACTTGTTTTTGGAGGCATTGTTGAAAGAGTGTTGCCTGAGTTAGGAGCTGTAGCAGGGATCACGAAAAATCGGTCCCATTTAGCTGGGCTAAACAAAGTATTTAAGATATCTGTAGGGTTGGTGGTGGTGGATGGTCGGGGACGTGTGGAAGAGGGATTATTACGGAATGATGGAGAATAAGGCTGCAAGGTAGTAATAAGGGAGGATTGGTTGCTTGATGAAGGTTGATGAATTTGAGGGAGTTGGGTGGGTAGGAATGTCTTCTGCAGATTGATTCTCTGCTTGGATGGGTAATGCACTAATAGGCATTGAGGAGTGGGTAGTAGTTTCAGTGTTCAGAGCCGTGGTCAAAGGAGATCTTGGGTTGGGGCTATTTGATAAAGGGGCTAGCCTCATTGCCTCTAATAAAAGGATTACATTTTCATTACTGGTCATGGGGAACCTGGATTATATAAAAAGGCTTAAACGGTCCACTTCCTTTCGCTACTGAAGGTAAGGGCTAGATTAGTCGGGAGTACCGTGCCCATAGTTCCCGCAGGCCGTTCAGGACTGGCACTAGGTCAGCCTTTCATCCTATCAGCACGGCTCTTACACCTTAGGAAGTAGATAATAGAAGGGGATGGAGAAGAGACGGAAACAAAAGCTAGAGAGGGAAAAGACCATGCAAAATTAGTTGAGTCGAGGGCTGAGGCCCTATGCAGGGGAGATCCCTGTATTGGGTCTCAATCTTCGTCTCATAAGCCCCCCCCCCCCCCCCGATAACAACGGGTAAGGGAATGGGGGGGGGGGGGGTCGATTCCTTGGTCCCGAATCCTGTCTCGAACTTGGGTAATGCAGCGGGCGGCACTCAAACACGCTGGAGATGATGTCCGCCCACGCAAACAACACGGTAACAATGTACTACTGTCAATCCATGTTCTTGATATATGCCGTGCAATATGTTGATAAAACTATTACTAAACGATTGTTTTTCGAATTTCCTCATTGGGCTTCGAATATTTCGAATAAGACAGGTGACAGTTACTTCAGATATCGTCGATCCTTATCTGAAATGTGAAATCTACTTTTCATACTAAATGTCTATCACGTTTTGTATATTCATTCATTCAAGGTAAATTGTTTTCATAATAACGCCCCTCCAACGTACTTTAGAACTTGCCATTTATTTTAAGTTATTCATGTCATCTATTTAACTAATTAAGGCCTACTGGAGAGAATCGAGTTGTGATATTACTTGGTACATGATTCTTCTGCTATTTAGTTCAGGTTGTATAAGTTTGCAATGATCTTTTACAAGGTCCATTTTATGCTGTTTTTTGGTATTTGTTCTAATTCTGTTTTGCACATGTTCTTACTCTTTTCATAGTTATTTATTTTAATTAATACTTATGTTCTAAAATCTGCCCTTTAATTATTGTCTTTAAATGTTTAAGATAACTTCTGCCGCAATGACGTGGCTGATTTGTATATCAACAGCCTCCAAATAAACCTGAACGAGAGTGGTCTCTGAGTGTACCCCTGGATTATCCATACCGTGGCGTCGCTGGAGCAGCAAGTCAAGGGTGTGTGACTATATTACATGCCAGTTCAAGAATTGCTGGCTGTGTTTATTTGGTTATAAGTTTTTGTTTACATCCAAGAGTTACATAAATTGCCCAGCACCAGGCAGAGATGTCCCCTCTTTGAATACCCTTTTTGATGTTGACGGGTCAACATCAGGATGGGGATTGCATAGAACGTTTATGATCTATGTATTTTCTTAAGTGTTTTTATATACACGAGTCAAGAACGCATATAGCCAGACCCACTTCATATAGGGATTTGAACTTGGGGTATGGGAGAATAGGTCTCCTCGCAGGGAAGTGAAGGGGCTCTCTCCCTCCTTTCTTTCGGCCTTAATCCGCCAACCACCACTGGGCTGGATGATTTCCGGGCTTCCCCTTGACTGTAAACCTTACACACCCCTAGCCTAAGACTTAACCTCAGGCGGGACGTCAGGGTGCGGGCTTGGAACATCTGCTCTTTACGACAGGATGATCAGTTACGACTACTGTCTAAGGAACTGAAGCGGCTGAGAGTTCAGGTGGTTGCTACCGGGGTTGAGAAAACCTGGCGGCGGCATGGTCAGTGTGGGTGGATACATCTATTATTGGCCGGGCCGAAGCGATGGCAACCATCTTCAGGGAGTGGCTATAGCCAGCTCTAGCAGACCAACCCTCTGTAGTAGAGTTGTAAATGCCAAGATCTTTTGAATTTATAGAGATTTACTAATTTTGAGGAATCAAATAAACAAATCGAACCATTAACAAAAAATAAAAAAATAATAAAAAAATAAATAAATAATATTCACTTAAAAATAAATATGATTATACATATTACAATTAAACATTTCAGTTCACACATGTTACATTTTTCATCAATAGAATATATAAAAAATACACCTTCCTTTCCAAATTATGGTCCACGACACAATGTCCATAATGTCCACAAGGTCCACATTGTATTCGTCCAGTCTCGTGTGGTCCAAAGAATCGTTGTAGAGTGGCCACGTGGACTAACTCTTCAGTTGTAACAATCATAAATAAATATGAAGCCTCTGTCCCTGGCCCTTGGCACCCGTAGGTTCATCACCCTCTGTTAAAGAATGCAACACTTAGGCTGGGTACATGGATAATGACAAATTAAAATAAAACTAAAAAAAAAAAAAAAAAAAAAAAAAAAATAGGACGGGGAAAAACACCTCACCTCAATGCGATGCTCGGGTCGAGTGAGGTCCCCCCGTACCCACAACCCGAAACCAAGTCTCCGAGCGAGCCCGGATTCGACCTCCGAATTCGAACGAAGCATTTCACTCGCCACGTATTCAGGCGAGCAAAACAAATTAAGAAAATAAACAAAATAGCCTTATTTCTTCACAAGAGGTTACTCCTGTTTTCACCGTATAATGGTGTTAACTCTGAAGCTTGCTTTTGGCATCATGTCTTATTGCTGCAGATGCAGATTGAATGTTTTATACCAATCTGCATCTGTGTCGGGCAGCTGTCCTCGGCGAGATATTCGTATTTTTCTGGGTGACTCCTATGTGGTGACTGGCTGCGATCGAGCTAGCTATAAGAAGTTCGTTGGTCCCCATAGTTCGGTAGCTGGTGCCAGCTGCGAGAATAGCCTCCTTTTCCGGGACACCGCAAGGCAATTTTTGGTCGCTTCGCAGTGCTCAACACTGACTGACCCTGTACTTCTGTGGGACACCTTCAAGTGCGTTTGAAACGCTCGATGCATCTCAAGAATCGATTGGTAAATGTCCAAAATGCACGATCTGCTTGCACTGGAGATGGCAGTGCGGGCGAAGATTAAAGATGTAAGTGAAGAAGGAGACAAGGTCAGCGGGTAGGCTTGGCAAAGGGCCTGGAGAGGTGGCCCCAAGGAGGCAGTGTCCGAGCGGGACCATGACTCGGTTAGAGGACGTGACCTCGAATGCATCTTACCACTCTTAGACTCTCTCTCTCTATATATATATATACATACATATATATATACATATATACATACATACATATAGCCTCTGGGCTAATACAGTAAGAACGTGTCGACCTCTCATCCATGAGGTCAGCGGTTCCCGTCCTACCCAGATGCGGGAAGTTGCAATTGTCGCTTGAAAGTTACTGTTGTGGCTGGGAACCGGGATGGGGAAGGAATAAGCCTGTCGAGTCCGTACCAGCCATTTTGGAATACCCAAGAGCCGAGGAGAGAGACTGAAATGGACGCAGCTGAGGGCTTGTCGTAGATAACAGCCGCTGTATTGAGAAAAGCAGGTGTGCCATGTGAACTAAACAGTTTTTGTTAAAGGTCTGTGTTAATCTTTTGATACATGTGTCGCATTGTACAAGTATATTCCCTAGTCCAGTCAATATTCAGGTGTAGGTTCTTATATATATATATATATATATATATATATATATATATATATATATATATATATATATATATATATATATATATATATATATATATATATATTTTTTTTTTTTTTTTTTTTTTTTTTTTTTATGGGGGGTGAGTTCATTTTTGTAGAATTTGCTTCATAGAGTTCCCGTGGCCCTCTGGCAAATACCAGCTGAGGTAAAACCATATCAATTTTTAATTTTGAGAGCAAATTGTGTTGTCTTGGTATTCATAGTCATTTCTTCTTATGATTTCATTTACCAATCTGTAAATGAAGTTTGATATAATCAGGACTTTTTTTCTTGAGCTGACCAAAATGAGTTTTTGTTTACTACATTAACAAGGAAAACCACATAGTCCTTTAGCTGAGGGGTTTCTCAGCGAAAAAAGGGCCCCTAAGTTAACCTTCATTTCTGGTTAGGGAGCCATGTGACCATAACAGCGAGGTTAGACATTCTGAAACATGGCGCTAAGTGAGAAAATCGCCATGATGTACGGAATCAGTGACTTCAAAAAGAGCTGTTAGGTTTGAAAATATGTTCAATTTGCAGAGCTAGCTCCATTTTAGTTTCCCCTACCCCCAAATTTATCGGTCTTTTTGAAGTCGTTGATTTCATACATCATGGCGATTTTCTCACTTAGTGCCATGTTTCAGAATGTCTAGCCTCGCTGTTATGGTGAGTTCTATGGCCCGCCAACCAAAAATGAAGGTTCACTTACGGGCCCTTTTATGCACACAGAAACCCCTCCGCTCCTGTACTAATAGCCACTCCACGTCCTTCCTTGTCTACCATACTAAGCTACCAATAAAATCCATTATTTGTGGGGTACCTTGGGACGTTAACTAGCCATATGAAGTGAAATTAGTATGTAAAGACATCAATACCAAATTTAATTACAACTGATTGCAAAAATTGCTAAAATTAGTTCATGTTTAAACTGAACCCCTCATATGGTGGTGGCTGTTAAAAGGAAGGATACGACGTACACAGATATAGACATATATGTGCACACACACATATATGTATGTATATATATATATATATATATATATATATATATATATATATATATATATATATATACATATATATATATATATGTATGTATATATATATATATGTATATATATATATATATATATGTATGTATGTATATATATATATATATATATATATATATATATATATATATATATATATATATATACATATATATATATATATATATATATATATATATATATATATATATATATATATATATATATATATATATATATATATACATATGTGTGTGTGTGTGTGTGTGAACATACACACACACACACACACACACACATATATGTGTGTGTCTGTGTGTATGTTTATATATATACATATATATACATATATGTGTATACATATCTGTGTGTGTGTGTGCGTGTGTGCGTGCACATATACATACACTCATGATACCACGTTCTATATAAGTTGATATCATGCTTCATGATATTCTCCATAAGAAATGAATACGAGGGAATAAAACAAAAGAATATT
>NC_091574.1:17698776-17701276 GCF_042767895.1 Penaeus vannamei
TTGTCTTTATACTTGTCTAATTTGCGCATATTTGTTTTTTTTTCTTTATCATTTATTTATATATCTATCTATGTTTGTCTTTATACTTGTCTGTCTATCATTCAATCTATCTATCTGTCTATCTGTCTGACTCTTTCTACCTGTTTATCTATCTATGTATCCACTTGTCTATATATCCATCTATCTATTTGTTTGCGTATCTATCTATCTGTCTATCTGTCTGTATATCTATTCATCTATATATGTATATGTATGCGTGTATGTCTGTACGCATCCATTCATCTATGGATATATACATCAAGAGAAAGAAACAGGAAGAGCCTTTTAAACAGAATTCTCTTAAACTTCTATTCCTCAAGATCTCTCACGTAAGTAGGACCGAAGCATGATATAAAGAAGACACACGATAACGACAGAGTGAACTTACGAGACGATAATGTTCTGGTTTCCCGGCTTGAGGGACTTGGCGGAAGCACCGAGTTCGCAAACCACACGCTGCAAGCACTCGTCCGATTCCATGGCTGCGAAGTACACGTTCATCATGTGTTCGGTCAGCTCCTCAGTGGGTGTGGTCATCTCTGTGTTTGGGGAAAAGAGAAAACAGTCGATTAGTATAGTACGTTAAAGATGAGGAATAAAGCAAAAGAAAAAGAGATAGTGGTGGGAGAGAGAGAGAGAGAGGCAGAGAGAGAGAGAGAGGCAGAGAGAGAGAGAGAGAGAGAGGGAGAGAGAGAGAGAGAGAGAGAGAGACTACCAAACAAACAATATCACAAATATTCATAGAAAAGTAACCAAAAAAACGTAATCTCAATAACAAAAGGAAAGAACACAACAAATAAATGATGATTAATCTAAACCTCCTTTGATACAAAATATAAAGAACACCGGACCCAAAACTCTCACGCACTAATTAGGTTAGTTACAGGAACGTTACAGTGATATCTTGTAATAAATCAGCTACCACATGCAATAAGTAAAGTCATGCAAAACTAGCGCATAATTGGCAACCAATCTAATCATGTGGTCGTTAGTAGTTAGACAACATATGCCAGATGGCGCACTGCGCTGTCAGTCACGACGTCTCAAGAAAACGGCATATGAAGATCTTTGGCTTTTTATTTTTCTTTGTATTGTTGTTGTTATCATTATCTTTATCATTAACAACATTATTAAAAGCACGGTTACTTTGGCCTTTACTCTTGTTCTTATTACCATTCCTCTAAGAGCTATCGTTCCCCGTATTAATAATGATATTAAAAATAATAATAGTAATAATGATAATGATAACGATACCACTACTACTACTATTACTGCTACTAGTAGTACTACTACTACTAATGCTATCATTACTACTACTACTCTAGTAGTAGTAGTATTGCTGTGCTGCTACTACTATCAAAATTACTACAACTACTACTATTACTGTTTTTACTGCAACAAGAACAACAGCGATAACAACAACTAGTACTACTACTGCTACCACTACTACAACTAATATTAAAAATAATTATAATGATGAGGATAAGAACAACAGCAATAATAACATGATGGTAAACATGATAATTGGGACAACATTGATAAGTATAATGATACTCCTATTGCCACAACGACGACCACCACCACTACCACTACTACTGCTACTAATACTGATGATGATGATGAAAATGATGTCGATTATGATGATAATGATGATGATACTACTACTAATAATAATCATAATAATGATAAGCATAATACTGATACTGATGATAACAATGGTATGATGATTATGATAATAACTGGTAATCGCTCCCATAATGATAATGTCAATAAGGATGATACTATCAAAAAGAGATTCACATCATCAGCAGACAAGGGCAGAAATAAAAGGAAAAGAAAAGAAGAAAAACAGAAGGTGGGAATGATGTTAATGGTAAACCTAATAAACCGATTGGCTGAACTGGCACGAGAAGAGGGCTCGCTGCCTCTCCGCGCCCCAAGGCCAGCGCGCGGGCGGCCCTCAGCCCCCGACGCGGCGCCCTTCCTCCCTTCTCCGGGCGAGGCGTCTGCGTCTCACTTACCTCCCGAGTCGCGCTTGACCCTGTAGTAGTGGTGCTCGGGCCACAGGGCGGAGAAGGCCAGCACGACCAGGGCCGGGATGGCCAGCGAAGTGGCGGTCTCGGCGGCCACGTCGGCGAAGCGGGGCATGATGCTCCGGGCCCTTGCGAATATGCTCCGGGGCTCCGCCTGCCTCTGGTACGACCGCGGGTGGTAGTAGTCGTGGTCGTAGCTCTCGTAACTGCTGCTGCCGTAAGTGCCCCAGGAGTAGCCAAGCACGGGCGCGGGCGCGAGGACTGCCAGCAGGAGGAGGCTCCAGCACAAGGGCGTCGTCGCGGAAGCCTGGAAGAGAACAGCGAAGGCCAAGTCACTCACCGCCAGCGTCGCGTCGCCTCCTGCCGGTGTTGACGGTGACGATGTTGGGGAAGAGGAGAGAGAGGCCGGTGATGGCGAGGGCGGGGAG
>NC_091574.1:17748776-17756276 GCF_042767895.1 Penaeus vannamei
TTATTCACCCCTATTTCCTTATTATTTGCATAGAGCAGAAAGAAGAAAATAATACTCCCATTTTGTGAATACAAGCTGCATGACATTTCTCGTGAAAGAAGACTATTTTCGATCTTATTTCCGCCAAGAAATCCTTTTCCCATGACAAATGCTGACTCATGGGAGCTCTCTTACCGAATTTCTTTCTTGAACGTTTGTATGCAAGGAGCTGTACGAAGGCACGAACGCCTGGCCGGTCATTAGAACAGAGTTCACTCAAGCGGCACACTGTAAACAACGTAAGTGTGCCCCGCCCCTCCCACCCCCCGTGCGCGCGCAGGTGCCCGCCGCAAATGTATGTCGCCCCCCCCCCCCCTCTCGGCGAAGGGAACTGTGTCGCCGAGACATGCGCTGCCAGGCAAATTACGGCCGAGGGGGGGGGGGGGGCGATAACATCTTGACGAGTGCTATTGGGGGCGCTGTGATGACGGGCGCGCTCTCTCCCGACCACATGGGCGTAAGACCTTTTCCGGGAGGAATTTGTCAAAGTCTGTCACGGGAGAAAGTCGGAAAGCGTCGCTCGCCCGGACTGCGCCGACGGTCATCCGAAGGGAACGAGCCTAACCTAATAACTCTATCGGGTAATTAGGGTTGTGGCCTAAATAGTCAGGAAGGGAAGAATTCTGTGCGGTTAGGACGAAATTTAACCCTATTCTGTGTGATCCGGAGGAATCGAATGCGTGGCAACTTGGGACCATCTAGCGAGGCGCGCGGACCCCACCGGAGGCCTAGCCTAGATTCCCCACAATAGCGCCCGTCTCAAGAAAGCCCCGGGCCCTCCAAGAGGATTCCAGGCTCTGCAATCAAGCTGTTCCGCGGCAATTTGCGTCGACCATTACGGGGTGATTGGGCCTAACGCTCGAATCAGTCAAGTTGTTTTCTTGGCCGCGCTCTTGTGTGAATGCCGAATGGACTATGCGGTCAGCTGATTGAAGATGGACTACAAAGCATTTTTTTTTCTTGAATAGGGCAAGTCTACAATGATGAGCGCATATGCTATGAACATTATCGAGGAAGGTAATGATTATAATTGATATAAATTATTCGAGAAAGATTAACATTAATAAACAAAATCGATGAGCTGTTAAATTCCGAATCATCTGATCAATGAGATAGAGAGAGAAAAAACAAGCGTCGATGGAAAAGGGCTCAAGAAATGGTGTTAAGAGGACGCGTGATATGACAGTTTTCCCCAGCTGATGCAGTGTCACTAAGAGCCACCTGTAACTGTAATGCTCATAACCGTGACAGTGATTTACCGCCTGTACTTTAAAAGCAGATGGAAACCTCCGTCATGCCATAAGTCACCCACACGAGAGAGAACGACAAAGCAACGAAAAAAAAAAAATCTCTCTCTTTCTCCCTCTCTCTCTCTCATCTCTAGAGAAAAGAGAGAAAAATTAAGAGGTCGTGTTTTCAAAGCTCATCTGGAAAACGACATCATCCATCACCGTCTGGCAATAATGGGAATTTTCACGCAAGGCTCTCCCCCCCCCTTCCCCCCAACCCTTCAGATGTCGTAAGATTTTTTTCTCTCTCTATCTTCTCTCTCTCTCTCTCTCTCTCTCTCTTTTTTTTTTTTTTTTTTTTTTGTCATCCTCTATTATTTGCCAAAGAGGCCGGCAAATGGCGGATCATCTCGGCAAACTTCTGTTGCGAAATTCTTGTGTACCGTTGCCTCGTTCAGACGCAGATGTTACGTTTTCTATTCATTAATCTTTTTTTTTTTTTTTTTTCTCAAGAAGCAACGGTAATCAAGCAAAATATGAATCAAAACAATTCTTATAGCTAATCTTATAATCCCAGAGAGAGAGAGAGAAAAAAAGAGACAAAAACATTACTTCGCATTGCAAATGACATGTTTACCCTGAGAAGTTGTGTCTATCATTTCCGAACAGACGCGGTGAAAATAACTGTAAGAGGGACTCGAAACCCGCGGATGCAACGGGGAAATTAACCGCGAGGATATCCGGCAAAGGAATGTAACTGTTTGGGGAATTAAATCACCAGATGATTTTGAGTGTATTGCATAGAAAGATGGAGGGATGATAGGAAGGATGGGAGGCAGGAGGGAAGGAAGATAGGATGGAAGGAACGTAGGATGGAAGGAAGGTAGGATGGAAGGAAGGAAGGAAGAAAGGGAGGTAGGTACGTAGATAGAGAGATAGCTAGGTAGATAGATAGATACATAGATGGATAGGTAGATGAGAGAAGAGAATAGAAGAAGAGAGAAAAGAGGTAGAAAGGAGAAAAATGAAGACAAAGATAAAGTGGAAAGAGAGAGAGAGAGAGAGAGAGAGAGAGAGAGAGAGAGAGAGAGAGAGAGAGAGAGAGAGAGAGAGAGAGAGAGAGAGAGAGAGAGAGAGAGACTGAAGGAGCAAGCAACATCGTGCTTTCTTCCCCCCTCTCTTCTTTTTCCCCTTCTTTCTCTCCTCCTCATTCCCAAAAGACAGAGAATCATGAGATTGCTCTAACTGTCAGTGGTTAACCTCTCCCGATGCTTGAGTGGAAGTTCTCATGTCCCGGAGATGAAGTTTTCGTCTTAGACAATCAACAAAATTTCTGCTAATCTGACGTTAGTTGTTTTTTATCGTTCAAATTCAGAATGGAAATCTAAATGAATAGTACTGATAATCTACAAGCAAATTCTACCAAAGAAAGAAATAATCATTCATCATTCGAGAATATTTACAGCCAATAAGATGATTGTATCAAACGATGTTTTTTTCTTCCCTGCTCGGCTCTGATTGCATAACGGGTCGTGGCGAGGCAGCTGGGCGGTTAGACCAACAAACATTATATTTTCCTCACCGTAACATTTTGGGCGGTTTAATGATGACTGTTAGTTCTATTATCTTTTTTTCTCTCTCTAATATCGCAACTTTGATGGGGAAATATGACTTGGCTTTGAGAAATTGGATTAAAATTGTGAATAAGGCGTAAGGGGGAATTAAGTTTGTGATTTCGTGGCTGAAGGCAATACTCGAGTCGTTAACATTTTGATAATCAGGTGCAATACTATAATCAACGAGATTATATCCTTGAAAAATAGAATAGAATAGAATGACGCTTCAACGACATCGCAGAAATCTACAAAACGAAAAGAGGAAGAAAAGAAAAACGAAGACAAAAGATGATGAAAAATAAGAAAAAAAAAAAAAAAAACGGAATGGCACTTCGCACAAGCCGGGGCAAGTTACCACGGGGTTTCCGGTCTTTGTGGGTTTAACTGTGAAATAAGTCACTGACCCAAAAAGTGCAGTGTAGTCAAGGCTGAAAGGGTAGACTAAAGTGCAGGTCAAGTGCACTGGGTCGCCCTGCCTGTTTCAGCTATTGTTTTAGTGCATTGTGGAGCTGCAAAGTGATTTCTTTGTTGTGTCTGTCGGTTATCACAAGTCACTATATGGTTGTTTTATCAGTCTGTGTGGGTCATTTTGTCGGTCTTGTGTCAGTCGGTTAGTCTGTTTGTGTCAGATTGTCGTGATTAGTGTGTTTGTGTCAGATTGTCTTGAGTGTGAGTTACTGTCAGATATCAAGTCTTTGTATGATGAAAATGTCAGGATAGTCAATATAGATCTTTATATGGCTGTAAGTTTGTATGGGCGACTGGTTTAATGTAAAAGATTAAATTGTTTATTGTTTCCTTGTAAATTAGTGTGTTGTAAATCAGGTGTCTGTGCTAAGTCAGCCAGTTAATGTGAGTAAGTGATATGTAGCTAATAGGTTTTGCAAGGACTTGTATGAGTGTGATGACGTGTCTTTGTAGCTTACGGTGTGATGCCAGTCTGCTAAAAAAAAAAAAAAAAATGTGCCGTTAGGTTATTTTTCGTGTTGTTTGCTGTCTGTTTCTGTTGTTAAAGTCAGTCAGTAGGACAAGAGTAAACAATGACGGTTTCTATAGTGCGCACGTATCTTCGCTGTGTCAGTTAATCTTCACAAAGCCAACTTAAATAATTCCCCGGTAAATGGCGTCAGACGCCATTTACCATTTCAAGTCATGATATCTATCGTTAAGAATCTGAAGGCCATAACGTCTGTCATCCGTCTTAGGAACTAAAATCCTTAAGTAAATGTCTACAGAGGAAGTGAAATGCCATGAAATGTTAACATGACTTTTGTCTTCAAAAACCGTATGCTATTCAGTGTCTAGGCTTTTTTTCCTCACAGATTATTACACGCTATTATAGATGAACAATGAACAAGTCCTGTCAAAAGGTCAGCTAAGCAAGGGTCACGGGTCAAAGTGTCGTGTCAAGCATTGTGCACAGTGAGTCAAGCTAAATGTCTGAGTGACCTAGTATTTGGGATCGTTCGACGGCGGGAGGGGGGGGGGGGGTGAGAGGACGGCAGAGGTCGGTTTGCCACTTGATTTTGATAATTTTGTCCTTCGTGCTGCGGTCATCCAAGATCTGAATCAAACTGAGAATGTCGGGGTCTATTTTGATTTGATTGATGGGGTCGTTACTATCGCTGTCAATAATTTATGTCGAGAGGTCTGTTCCAGTGGAGGAGTCGTTGAAGTCTTTGATGATTATCATAGACATGAGTTTAAAACTAATGTCTCTTATTTAACTCAAAGCCCTTAGTACTATATCCCAATAAGGCGGTTACTACGTTTTTTTTTTTAAGTCGCGCTTTAAGTTTAAGTCAAGGCTTGAGATGTCAGCGAAGTTGGGGGTCGCGAGTCAGTCAGATACGCCACAAGGTCCAATAGTCACGGGTCTAGCGAACGTTCTCCTCTCTGAAGTCTGATGAAACTTTTACCCAATGTGTACTTTATTCCTTAAAGCATAAATCTATTTCATCAGTTATTATCACTTTAAAATAAGGTTAAGCGTATTTTCCCAGTGAGGAATAAAGCTACACGTGGAGAGCAACGAGGGCAGAAAGTCATCATTTAAGTAAGTACAGCGTTAGTATGCTTATAACCAGGCTTCCGTGAACGGGATTCACGGCTTGAACAAAGCGCAGGGAAGTCACGTTATGGCACATGAAACTTTATAGAGCATTAGAAGTAATAAGGGCAAGGGCGTGTCCAGTCAGTGACAGAATTTAAGAGGGAAGCTGCTGTCATGTCATATGACGGTTGTCAGTTAAGGCTGCGGGCCGTGACTCCGAGTCATGCACCGGGGGTCGGGGAGTCATGAATGCGGTCATGATGAGCTGTGGCGTGACGGATGAGATCAGTGTCTTTGGATTACTTGATGGGATGATGGCTGGTCTAATGCAAGTTAAAATGATCGGGGCTTCTGGCAAATGGCTGAAGGTCTTGAACTAAAGTGAATACGACCTGATTAATATAAATTTGATAATTAATCATGAAATAATGAGCGTGAATGTATGAATGTATGGAGTTTGTCGGTGGAAGTGGTTGTTAGTGCGGTCAGTCACGTAAAGTCCGTCATGTAACATACCCGAGGACGAAGTCCTTGCCCTTGAGGTCCTTGGAGTAGGCGCCCATTTCGCAGATGGTCCTCTGGAGGCACTGCTCGCTCTCGAAGGCGTTGAGGTAGATGTAGAAGACGCGCTCAATCTCGTCGTGGAGCTGGTCCATGAGGGCGGGCTCCTGGGTCTCGGTGCTGAGGGCCCTTCCGGTGGTGAGGGTGAAGGTGAGGGAGGACAGCAGCAGGAGCAGGCCGCCGAGGATCAGCAGGGGCAGGATGATGGCGGTGAAGATGTCGAAGTCGCCGGAGGCAGCGCCGGTCTCGCCGTACTCCTGCACGGGGTAGTAGTAGTAGTAGAGGTTGCCCTGCGAGCCGCCGTCGTAGGAGGGGGCGGGGGCGGCGGGGGCGGCGTAGGAGGAGGACGTGTCGCGGGCCTGGGCCACGGCGCCCTCGCGCTTCTCCACTGAGGCGGCGCAGGCCACGCCCACCAGAGCCACGAGCAGGATCTTGGTCATCATCTGCGGGAGGGAAAGAGGCCTTTAGGGTCTGGGAATGCTTAAGCCCGGCGCTGCAAGCCGGACTCGCCAATAAATCATTTTACCTCTTACTCACATTACTCGTTCCTATCTGATGAAAGTACAAGACAACTATAATTACCCATGAATATATCTTATCGCGGAATTCGGATATTCAAATTAGGTACCTCACTAATGGCACGCGAATATTAGGCCTACCTTGAAAATTTCAAACATGTGAATCAACAACTGTTTACGGTCACCAAGCACCATGAATAAAATTAATTTGAGAATGTATGTCAATCATCCCGTTATTTCTGTATCACAAACCTCAAACCATTCATCCATAAACAAATCACAATAAAAAATAAAATTATGGACCTGTCTAACCCTCAAGTTAGGTAAAAACCAAACAATGGTAGTTATGCACAACCGGTCTTCTAAAACACGTCACTCAAAACCAGTTTCCATACATTGAAAAAAAGGTTTCCCCCGAGGCGATTCGGACCGAAAACGAGCAGGCTCCTCTCCCTTCGACGTCTATAGTGGAACTGATTCTACCCACCCACGACCCGGCTTTTATACAGTTTATCCCGCCGGGTGAAAATTCAGGCCCTTTGATGACTATGGAAGGAAAACTTTTACAAACTCGTATAATACCTTGTAAGAATAAGGAGAATGTGTATAACTATACAGGCGAGTGTATTAATCAAGCGATATGCATTGATAAGTTTAAAGAGGAAGCGGAACGAGAGAGGAAGTAAACACAGATGTAATGTAAAGGGAATTGACATAACAATAACGTGCAATAACAATAGGGGAAGCATATGAGGCGCGGCCCACCTCATGGCATGTGACTTCATGTGGTCGGCGAAACCTACACGGTAGAGCTCATGGCGCGTGCATGGCATAACGGTCTGGTATTATATAGGTTTGTGGCTACTACCAGCCCCCCTCACCCGTCCCTCCCTCCTCGCTCCCCCCTCCAGCTTTCCCGCATGGGGCCCCGTACCCTACCCCCCCTGAAATCACATGATCCTAGTGGGGGTTGCTCAATATGAAGACCTCGAGGTTTCATCCTTCGTTACCGGCTGAATACGTAATGAAATCGTAATGCAAATTCTAGTAAGAGTTTTCTACGCTACGTTATTCAGCTCGGGTATTGATCTGACTATATATATCTGGTGGAGAAACGATAGGACACCCGCCGTCCTAATACCAAGTGCTTTGCCTCTGACGTCTAGCTCGCTTTCACCTAATGCATAAATTCTTATTGACACAATAAAACTAGATATGATAATAAGGAAATCAAACGTAATCATTATCTATCTATACAAGGAAAACGCAACGGTATGTAACTTATGCAACACAACGCTCAAGAAAAGCAAAAAAAAAAAGAATGAAAAAAGGGAAAAAAGCGTTTTATGACCAAACAACTTGGGAGATTATAATCCTCAAGGAAGTGAGTCCGACAGAGTGCAATGGTCATAACATAACGGCCCGGGTTGCTGTGTTCGCCCTTGGAGGAAAATTTTGACGCTCGGGCCCATAAATCGCGGAGT
>NC_091574.1:17771276-17773776 GCF_042767895.1 Penaeus vannamei
ATCTTTACTATCATCATTATTGTAATTATCATTATTATTATTATCCTTACAAATCATTACCATTACCATCCTTCATTATCATCAATGTTTTTTTCTTTTCTATTTTTGCCCTCTTTATCCTTTTTTGTTTATCTCTCCTCTTTCTCTTTCTTTCTCTCCTTTTTATTCTTTCTCTCTTCCCTTTTCCATGTGTAAATATCTGATTTGGAGGACTCTGATAATCGTTATGATTTAACCACAGAAAAATTTCACACCATCTGGCCAAAGTACAGTAAATCCACAACATCGCCTCAAATTACTAATCATACTAATCAAAATAATTCATACCATCTAAGATTCATTAAATGCTTTTCTGGTAGATGAAATAATCACATTAAAAGGAAAAAGAAATTATAATTTTCTCCATGACAAAGTTGACACGATTTTGCTCAGATTTTCTCCTCTCCCGTACCATCTCTCTTCCTTCCTTCCTCCTTCTTCCTTCTTCTCCGTTCTTCTTCCCTGCTTGGAAATTCTCGATGTTTTCGTAGCTCTCCCGGGGGTAGGGGTGGGGAGGGTCCTGGAGGCGCCGATCTCGCTCTTTCCTTAAGATGGCGAGGATCTTGCTTGAGTTGTAGCGCTGTTCGATTTATTTTGTTAATGGTAAAATGCCTCGTTAGTGTTCAGTCGTAGTGTTCAATTTATCAATTCATTTGTTTTTGCTTTACGATTTTCCTATCATAAGATATAGAATTTTCTTGTTTGTTCGTCAGCGGTACGTTTGGTGTTCTCGAAAAGAAAGATAGAAAAATGATAGATAGGTAGATAAATTAACGAGTAGACAGAGAAAATGAAAGAAAACACACACACACACACGCACACAGAACCACACATCCCCGTACCCCCTTCCTCCTGTATAATTCTCCCCCCACCCCCCTCCGCAGCGCCATCTTCCCTTCCCTTGATTAAAACTCCCGGACCGTGAAGATGTCTCCGCCGTTTCCCCGTCAGCCATATTGACGACGCAGCCTTAGAGAGAGGGAGAGAGAGAGAGAGCTGGGACTAATTAAGAAGATTAGTGGCAGATGACATGATGATTTAGGGGGAAAACGGTCGTGGGGAGATGATGAAAGGCGGGCGCCATCTGAGTGGTGATTGGTTATTATTTCCATCGGATATTTACCTATTAAGAAGCCAATGGTTGTTCGGTCAGGGGCCTTATTGAATTTGAATTGGTAGGCATATTTTCTGTGGAAATGTCTTTATTTTTGCATGCCTTTTCTACCTTTCCTTAAAACAATTTATAAATGATATATATAAAGTCGGTGTATATGCAATTAAATTCCATGTCTGAAAAATGGTTTTGAATCCCTAACATCGATCCGGATTCATGCGGATTCGCACTCACGAACGTCAACAAAACGCCGTTGAGGGCAAGAGACTGCAGGGAGATCGCAAGTGTATGCAAAAGGTACACGAGAAGATGGAGGGAAAACTGTCGTTGGTTTCTCTTCATGGTGTTGGAGCTTAAAGGCAAACTCTGTGGCGGATTATTTGTTTTTGTCGGTCGGAATTCTGCGTTTTTGTTTCGGCCGACGGGAAATCCTGCGGTATGGCGACAAGTTTTCTACTTTCTTCGTCGAGATTTAGCCGCAGATTTCTATTACATGGTCGGGGAGGGGCATAGCATACGCAGGCGGGTGCGTACACATTTACTTTGGAAAGTCAATTAAAAAAGTGAAGGAGAGAGTCTCATAATCGAACGAAAAAGGGGAAAGAGAGGGCGACGACCCGGGATAAGAAGCTAATGGTAGACTTCCATAGTTTATAGTTTTCATATGCTAAATTTCACATTTCTTTGTCATCCATTCTGATATTTTAGTGAAAGAATAGGGAAGGGATATTTTACAAGTATTTAAATTGTAGTAATTAAGTGCAACTAAATACTTTAAAAGATATATCATCAACTTCGATTAGTAGCTTTAATTATTGAAAACATAAGAAGGAAGGAAGTTTGAATATGTTCGAAAAACAAAAAAACAAAAAGCAAAATTGATGTAGAATTAAAAAAAAAAAAAAAAAATCCCTGAAAATTTCTCGTTAGTACAGGAAGAATAGACTTCCGCTATTTTCTTAACCTTTATCATAATTTCCTAATGGCAGACGTAAACAAAAACACAAGACCAAACAAAAACAAACAATGAAACAAACAAAAACATAAAAAAGATAGCAGCAGCTGCCCATGACTATAGATTTCCAAATGAGTCTCTATATCATCACACGGATAAATAAAGGGAAAGAAACGGATAATCAACCACCAAAAAAGTGTTACCTTTTTCACTCTAACGGAAGGTCCGTACGGGATGAAGTACCATGAAGCGACAAATTCTGTGTCTCGTGTTCAGAGTGTAGTATTTACTCCTGTTTCGGGGTTCTTCTCTTGAATAACTGGTCCTGCAGGGAGTGTGTTGCGCGCGTCTGTGTGTGTATGTTTGTGTATATGTGTCTCTATATCTATCTC
>NC_091574.1:17796276-17798776 GCF_042767895.1 Penaeus vannamei
TTGTAGTAGTAATATTAATAGTAATAGCTGCAGTAGCAGTAACAGTTGCAGTAGTTGTAGTAATGATAATAATAGCAATGATAGTATTAGTAGTAATGATAGTAGTTGTAGCAGCAGTAGTAGTAGTAATGATAGTTGCAACAGTAGTAATAGTAAGAGTTCAAGTAGCAGTAGTAGTTGCAGTACTAGTACTAGTAGTAGTAGAAGTTGCAGCAGTAGTAATAGTTGGAACTGTAGTAGTAACAGTAGTAATAGTAGTAATTGTTGCAGCGGTAATAGTAGTTGTAGTAGTAGTAACAGAAACAATTGTGATAGTCTTTGTTGTTGTAGTAGTAGCTGCAGCAGTTGCAGGAGTAAAAACAGAAGTTGCGCTAGGAGTGCTATCCTATCTTTTAAATAGTACGTTCCCATTGAGGATCCCCGCCCGTTCGAAGGCCACCGCCCCTGGCTCTCCCGCGAATGCCCCGTGAAGGCACCGGGGGACATCGGCGTGCCTTTAAACGCGGCCATCGATGAGGGAAATGGCTGAAGGAAATGAGTTAAAGAGGCGGAAGGAGGGCAGAAGGTGAGGAGCAGAGGTACGGGCCCAGTCGATGCGGACGAGCGGATGTGTGTGTGAGTGTGTGGTTTCATTCATTCATTCATTCGCTCTCTCATATATTTTTGAACAGTATAGGTCTTTATATGTGTGTGTGTGCATACAGTGCATATACATTCACAAATTTGTACATTCATGAATACCTGTGTATGCTTATTCGAAGCCGATAGATAGGCATAACACACACACACACACACACACACACACACACATATACATATATACACATGGATACATACACACACACACACACACACACACACACACACACACACACACACACACACACACACACACACATATATATATATATATATATATATATATATATATATATATATATATGTATATATATACATATATGTATATATATATATATATATATATATATATATATATATATATATATATAAATCTATACATACACACAGAGGTAGATATATGGACAGATAGATAGATAGATAAGCAAATATATAGGTAGATAGATAGGTAGATGAATGGAGAGTTAGATAAATAGATAGGTAGATAGACAGACAGATAGATACACAACGAGAGTGAAATTCCTCCCCCCCTCCCCCCAAAAGTGTTGCTAATTGCATCCTAAACAACTCATCAATCTTTCAAATAGAAAAAAATAGAATGTGAGAGAAAAAATCCTCCGGCACGTGTTCCAGTAAATAAAAAAGAAGAAAAAAAAAGAGAAAAAGAAAAACAAAAAAGATAAAATCAGTGTCAGCACATCCTGTCCTACGAAGCAGTGTCGCCAACGCAGCCTCCTTGTCACCTGGTACTACCTATCTTTTCCTCCCTCTCCCCCCTCCCCTCCCCCATATAACACTGACCCCCCTCACCTCCACCCCTGCCCTCTGACGACCTTTCCTGCCGTTAACGACCTATGCTGATCCCAGAGGTCGTTCGGCAGGAAGTCGTTATCGTCGTTTTCGGGTGTGAAATAGGTCACCCACTAGCCTGGTACCCCTGGCGAGAAGTACCCCGGTATGCTCTTCTCTGCTTTCGGGAGGGGGGGGGGGAGGGGAGCTTAGGGGGAGAGGGGAGGGTACGGGTGAGGGTAGTGGGAGATGGGAGCATAGGGGGAGAGGGAAGGGTAGGGGAAGAGGGGAGGGTAGGAGGAGAGGGGAGGGTAGGGGGAGAGGGGAGGGTGGGGGAGAAGGGGGTAGGGGTGAGGGTAGGGGGAGAGGGGAGGGGAGGGGGAGAGCGGAGGGTAGGAGGAGAGGGGAAGGTAGGGCGAGAGGGGAGGGGAGGGTAGGGGGAGAGGGGAGGGTAGGAGGAGACGAGAGGGTAGGGGGAAAGTGAGGATTGAGGAAGGGGTATGAGCAGTGGGAGAGGGAGGGATGAACGGCAAGGGAGGGGGATAGAGGGCAAGAGGGACTGATAAGGAGAAGGAAGGGAGGAGTCAAGGGAGGGGGGCTAGGGGCAAGGAGGGCAAGAGAGATGCTCAGGAGTGCGGGGTAGGGGGAAAAATAGGGGGAGGGGAGGAGAGGTGGGGATCGAAGGCCAAAGAGCAATGTTGAGGGAAGGGGGGGGGGGAGGGGAGGAGGACGGAAATACCCCAAAATGTAGGTCTATGAACGTTTACAAAGCACGCGAGTGTGTCGACCTAAAAAAAAAAAGAAACTAATCTGCTCATTAAGTCGTGAAAGCCGTATGGTCGGTGATATATGTCTGAAACAGTGGAAATGCCAACCTTAGCGACACTTGTCTATTAAGACAGTAATCCCCCAACCAGCGCTTCTGAAGGTGTCCCAAATGCAACGTAATTGTTTTCGGAAATTAATATCACTGATTAATCATTTTGATATCACCTAATTAGGAACTCTCAAAATGTGGACAAGAAAAGAAAAGAAAAACAATAGATACTAATTCATGAACAATGACATTAAT
>NC_091574.1:17818776-17823776 GCF_042767895.1 Penaeus vannamei
TAATCTATTTTCCATTTCATTAACGTTATCATTGTTATTGCTATTATTATCATCACCATTACTATTATCATATTATTATTTATAATATTATCATTATTGTTATTGTTATCATTACTATTATTATCATTATTATCATTATTATTATCATCATCATTACCATTAGTAGTAGTAGTAGTGTTGTAGTTGTTCTTGTTATTATTTGTTTTTGTTATTGTCATTGTTATTATAATTATTATCATCATAATCATTATCATATTATTATTATCATTATTATTAGTAGTAGTAGTAGTAATGGCAGTAGTAGTATCATCATTACTATGATCATCATCATTTTGATAATAATAATAATGGTAATTATCATCAGTATTTCATATGGTCATTATCATTATTATCATTATTATTATTGCTATTATCAGCATCATAATCACCATTACCATCATTATATATATCATTGCTATTATAGTACTAGTACTAATGCTACTGCCATCTTCAACATCATTATCATTATTATCATTACTTCTGTTATCATTATTATTATTATCGTCGCTTTTATTATCGTTACTATGATTGCCATCGTTTTTATTGTCATTATTATCATTATTGTTACTATTATTACTATCATCAATGTTATTATCACCATTAATATTACTTTTACTATTATTGTATTATTATCATCATTACTCTTGTTATTATCATTAATTATTATTGATGCTATTATTGCTATTATTGTTACTACATTGTAATTGTTATCATCATTAGTTTATTGTTATTATAATCATTACTATCATTTCTATTATCATAGCGATTCTTACTGGCATTATCATAATCATTTTCATTATTACTATTATCATGATTATTTTTGTTGATATTACCATTATTGATATTATTGATACTATCATTATCATTATCATTATTCTAATTAGCATAACTATCATCATTTTTGTGATGATTATTATGATCTTTACCATTATCATTATCATTATTATTTCATTTTCTTCTTCTACTTCTTCTTTTTATTATCATCATTATCATTATTATTTTTATTATTATTATTATTGTTGTTGTTGTTGTTGTTGTTGTTATTGTTGTTATTACCATTTTTTTATTGTTACTATTGATATTGTTATTATTATCATTATTATCATTATCATTATTGTTATTGTCATCACCATTGTTATTACCATTAACATTATCGCTATTGTAAGAATTATATTAACATTAATATTATTGTCATTATCATTATCAATATTGTTATTATTACATGCATTGTTATTTTGTTATTATCAAAATTTTTATCATCATTACATTATTATTACTATTATCATTATCCTTACCAAATTTCTTATAACTAGAGCTAATATCATTATTATTGTTCTTATCATAATCGTCACTATCGTTGTTAGTATCATCATCATTATTAAAACCATCATTAACAATATGGTTATTATTATCATTATTATTATCATTACTGTTATTGTTATTATCATTATTATCATCATCATCCTTCCCATTATTATCCTCATTATTATCATAATTGTCATTCTTATCATTATTATTATCACCGTTTTCATTTTTGTTACTATTACTATCATCATTATCATTATTATTAGCATCATATATATTCTCATTATTATATATCATTATAGTTATCATTATTTTTCATAATTAATTACGATTCAATTACGATGATCATTATTATCAACATTATGACTATCCTGACTATCATTATTATTATTATCACTGTCATTTTTACTATTATTGTTGTTAATATTATTATTATTATTATTATCATCATCATTATTGTTTTTAACTATCATAATTGTCATTTCTATTATCATTGTTAATGTTATCATTATTGTTATTATTACTCTTGGTATTGTTATTAATATTATTTCAATTATTATTATTATCATGATCATTATTGCTATTATTATTTTTATTACTATTACCATTATTGTTATCATTATTATGGCATTATCATTATCAGCATTATTGTCATTGCAATTATCATTATCCTTTGTATTATTAAAGCTATTATTATTATTGTTATTATTATCATCATTATCGTCATTATTATTATCATAATCAAATAGCAAAAGGTTGATCATAGTAAAAGTAGTCGTGATTATAAAGATAACGATAATAACAAATCAATAATCATGATGATATCAATAATATTTAGTATTGAAACTAAAAAGAATAATATCATAAACAGCAATGATATTACCATCAGTGATGAAAATGACAATCATTATTATAACTATAATTATGATTATCATCATGACTCTTATCATTATCATTATCTATAATCATTATCATTACTTCTATAATAATTATCATTACTTCTATAATCTTTGTCATTATCATTATTACATTCATCATCATCATCATCATTATTATTATCATTATTATTACTGTTATCATTTTCACTATTATTATTATTATCATTATTATCGTTATCATCAATATTATCAATATCATCATTACCATTATTATGATTATCATTTCAATTATTATGATGAATATCATCATTACCATTATTATCAATACCATTATCATTAACGGTATTATTAGCATTATCATCATTATAATATCATTACTATTGTTGTTATGGATATTATTAAATTTGTTATCGTCATCATCAGTTATAATAACAACATATAACAACGATAACTCTAACAATGATGAGAATGATTATAGCATCTTGGAAATACTTTATGATATCAATAATGCTGTTTATGATAGTAGTATTTGGGACAGTGATGTAGGCGGTAATACTGAAAATGATGATGATAAGAAGAATCATGACATCCGTGTACATTACCGTTATCATTTTTATCATCAACACTATAATCATTCAATATAGTGAATAATCATAGCATTGACCTACCCCATTCCCCACCCCCACCTCTATTTACATAACCCATGACACCCCCCCTCCCCCTACAGACAGTAACCCCCTCCACCACAACAGGTTCACCTCTTTACTTCGTTACCTTTGTATCCTGTGTATGACCTTACTAACCCCCCCCCCCCCCCCGACCTTCCCTGTGTCTTACCGAAGCCCTCCCCTCTTTCCCTAGCCCTCTCCTACCCCAAATCAGGCCCACCTCCTTCCCCCTCCTACCCTTCTCCCCCTCCCTCCTACCCTTCTACCCTTCTTCCCCCCCTCCCTCCTACCCTCCTCCCCCCTTCTTCACTGGCAGTACGGTGATTTTTTCAAGGTGTAAAAGAGGGGGGGGGGGCACTATCGGGGGTGTTTTGTGGGGGAGGGCCAAGAACAGGGGGTAGGTGGCTGGACGAAATACCAGGGGGAAGGAATGGCTACTACAAATGCACATGGGAAGAGGGAAGGGGATAAGGAAGCAGGGGAAAGGAGATAAGATCGAGGGGAAAGAGAAGGAGAATAAGGGTGGAGGAAAGAACAGGGGGCGGTAGTGAGAGGCGGAAGGAGAGAGGTAGAAAATGAAGGGAGGGGAAAGGAATAGGCAGAAAGAGACAGGAGAAGAAGCAGGGAGAGAACAAGAGACAAAGAAAGAAGAGCAAGGAAATGGGGGAGATAGAAGGAAATAGGAAACTAAACAGAGGAAGAAGGAACAAGAAAATAAAATCCAGACAAAAGACAGAGTAAAAGACACGAACCAGAGAAGGGGAGCAGGGGGAGGGTAGGGGACAGGAGGCGGGGAAGGGGAAGGAGGGCAGGGGGCAGGGGGCAGGGGAAAGGTCCCAGAGGTCGCGAGCCCCGGTGTGAAGCCTGGCCAAAGTGCGCGCGCGTGGGAGAGTTGTGATCCAGGTAATAATAGCAAGGGAAGCAGGTAATGTTATTATGTGTTAAGGTGTCGCGAGGGCGTAGTAAGGAAACGAATCGTTGGAAATAAAAGAAAAGGGGGGGGGGGATGTAGAGAAGCGATTGGTAATAGAAGAAAAAGGAAAAAGAGAAATTAAATCAAAGTTTAATTGAAGCTAAACTAGAGGCGTTGATACATGAACAGAAGAAAATGAAAAATGAAATGGAATTCACTAACACTCAGCCACTTTCAACAACAAACGAGGCAGAGAAACTTTTAAATTTAGAAGCTGCTAAGCACATGCGCATTTTTAGACCGGTATAATAGGCCCGGTCTTTGCGAGGGAAATTTGCAACAGATGCATGACTTTCTGCAACAGCCGTGCGCCCTCCTGCTCTCAGCGCTACTTATTCTTTAGAGGAAACCTCATGCAAACAACTTCAACCGTTGGAAGCGAAGTATATATACATTATAATGATAATAATGATTTAAGAAAACATAAACAATAATAGTAAACTAAATAATAGATGATATAATAATAAATAATGATAAATAATAATAATTTATATAATATATAATAATAATAGATGATAAATAATAATAATAAATGATAAATAATTATAAATAATAATAGATAATAAATGAATAATAAATAATGATAAATGATAAACTTCAGTCTCATCACAAACTGCACTGGATCTAAGTTCCTCTAGATCTGCCACCGAACTGAACATCATAAAACACAATTTCACAACAGGATTATATAAACCAAAATAGAAGAGCGAATTTTATTGCAAACCACTATAAAAACATACGATAAAGTCACCACAGCCAAGACGGGGGCTTTCGTCTCTTATTTTCGAAGCAATAAAACCCGAAGCTTCGACTACGAACTGACACTCACCCGAAGCCTCGAATGACTTGTTACACGAAACCGACATTATGAGCACTTAACGAGGCCTTCTCGCTCTTCCTCCTTTCCTTACCGGTTTTGCATGCCCCTCCTCCTCCTCCCCTCCCTCACCCTCCCCTCCTGTCTCCCCCTGATACCCCCACCAATCCACTCCCCCATCTCCTCACCCGCACCCACTAAAGGAAAAAAAAAAGGATAAAAATAACACGAGACAGAATTCCTCTCTGAAGGTCGTAACGAAACGGGTTTTCAAAGAGGTATCATGATGAGGCTCATTGCCCACAGTCAAATGAGATGTA
>NC_091574.1:17893776-17896276 GCF_042767895.1 Penaeus vannamei
AGAATCCACAATGGGAAGAGATGCTTCCTAGTCCAGAGATGTGATGGACGTCACGCTGTCCTGGCGTTCTCTGCCTTCCTTGACCTCTTCGTATTCGATGGTGGGGCCTCCTAAGTAGCTGATGGGGTTGCTGAAGGTCCTCAGCGCCCCCGCTAGGTGGATGGGGCTTGCCTTCTTCTTCTTCGAGATGCGTCCCCGTTTGGCGCGCTTCTTTTCCCTTTCCTTTGGGGGCTCGCCGCTCGCCTGTGCGTCGTCGCCTTCTGCTGGCGTCCTCTTGGCGTCTTTCTCGGTGTCTTTGTCGCCTTCGTCCGATTCCGAGTCGCTTCCACTTTCCTCTTCCGATTCTGAGCTGCCTCCGCTTCCCTCGTCCGCTGATTTCGATCTGCTTCCGCTTTCCTCTTCCTCAACGGCTTTTTCCTTCTCTTCGACGCTGGCGGCTTCTGTCGCTTCGGATGGAACGGCGTCGTCCGCGGCCGAGTCGTCCTGGCCGATCGAGAGGAGGTCGTTCATGGCCGAGGAGAGCTTCGACTTCATCCTCGACGGAACCGCCTCGCTCGCCGCCTCGCCGTCCTCGTCGCTCTCGTCCATCTCGCTGATGGGGTCGAGCGGCGTCGTGGAGTCGTACTTGATGTCGACTTCTTCTCTGGGCGTCAGAGGAGGGCTGTCGAAGGTGATTTCATCGCCCAACCGCTTGTAAGTGGAAGACACGGCTTGCTGATCGTCCTCCTCGACCGGCGATCCCCGTCGCGGTCCAGCCTCCCGGACTCCGTCGTTGCCGTCGTCACTGTCGCTCGCTCGGTCCCTCGACGACCACTGGGTAATCAGCGAGCAATCTGCCTCCTCCAGTTCTTCGGGGTCAGCGCGCCGCTCGATGGAAATCATCGACAGTTCCTCCGGCAAAATTGAGCCGCTCAATGTCCTCTCCTTTCCGTCGTCGTAAGAAGCTTCTCCTTCTCTCTTTACATCCTCTTCTCTTCCATCTTCAAGTTCTTTCTGCGAATCTTCCTGTGGACCTTCATCTCCTTCGCTTGATTTTTCGTTATAAACATTATCCTTCGCTTCCTCCTCCTCTCCGACGTCCTCAGAATCGGCGCGGCTAATGACAATGGCTGGCGGCGGTGTGTCTATCATCGTCACGTCTTTGTTTCCACCATTCACTTCTTTCTGACTTTCTACACTTTCTACACTTTCAACTCTGTCTGCTCGATCACTTTCACTGTCTCTACCCTTTGCTTCGTTGTTTATCCGCGTTATATCTTCTTTCTTCTTCTTAGCTCCTCCTACACAATCTCCTGGTGATCTTTGTGTAACGAAATCCTCCATCGTCTGCCAAGAGAGGTGAGCCAAGGTCACTAGAGGGTCATCGGGAGTTCTTTGGTCACACGTTTAGGTCACCATTGTGTTTGTGTATTAAAAATGCTGCAATGAGAAAGAGAGTAGACGGGAAGTTAGGACGCAGACAAACATGGAGTCTTTGTGTCACGTTTCCAAACATATAGGAAAAAAAATATTCTTCAATATGTAGGCCTATATAGCCTATATATACATGTCTCTTGGTTATGTCATATTATACACTAAAATAAAAATATTCACAAAATTGAAGAAGGGCACATGTACATTTATAACTTTCATTTATCAAAAGATACCAATAGAAAACTGTGTTGGCTAATACTGTCTGAATCTTACCTCACTTTATAAAGATGCAGTTGGTCATAAGCCAATCAAGTATATTTGGTCAGGGAATCATTATCATTTAAGATGCATCAGCCTTATCTCTATCTGCCTTAACATTAAGCGTGGTTATTACCATAATCAATACAAGTGGAGAGGGTAAAGGCTAGATTAGTTTTTGATCTGCAACGTCAACCACCAATGCAAAAGCGCAAGTGGTATAAGTTGCTATTTTCTACCTTTGTTCCTGTCTTCTATTCTTTTCTTGTCTTCAATCTGTTCCTATCGTCATTATGATTATCATTTGCGAGATCACGGTAATCATTACAAATATTCTAATAACATAATGGTATAATGAGAATATATCATTATGTACTGTCATTGACTATTTATGTGCCTGGAAAAATACATTTCCTTTAATTAGAAGAAAGATACTACCATGTAATAAACCACCAAAAAATCAAATTCTCCCTCTATCTCTTTCTACGCCCCTAATTCTGACATGAATCTAATGATACACACTTAGGCCTACATGAAAAGAATAATAAATAAGCAGAAATCCTAGAATATGACTCAAAGACAGTGGGACACAGACAAACACGATAAATATCAATGTAAAGAGGATAACAGACATAGGTTTTTCAATCAACACAAAACAGAAACAAATCTAACAACACCCAGAATGAATTTCTGACCTGGCCTTCTTTCCACAGGTAAGAAAATAAAACCTTTTGTAAATATCTTGTTAGATTTATTTCCGTTTCTGTTCTGGGGTTCATGATCACATGACAGGAAATCAAGGCAAATAACAGACACGTTACCTTTATAT
>NC_091574.1:17903776-17906276 GCF_042767895.1 Penaeus vannamei
CTTGCCGTTCAACAGTGCTTCCTTTTCCTCTTCATCCATCATCTTCTTCTCCTTCTTTCTCTTTTTCTGTCCCATTCGCAGCAGGAGAATGAGGACGATGATGATAGCAATAAGGAACACAATACCGGCTGCGGCGGGCACCACTGTCATGGCGAAAATTCTTAGTTATTTATTAATTTTTCTTGGGGTATATTTCTTTTTTTTTGATAGGTTTCAGATTAATTAGGACATCGGTTGTTTTGAATTCACTTTACATTGTATACTTAATGTTTTTCGTTCTGTTATCTTCGTAATAGGTATAAAATAAAAAGCAGTCAGGTAATTACGATCTACATTAAGTAACATGATGTGTCAACTACTGAACATGAAACTGTACGAGCAAGTAATCGAGAAATGAATAACATTTATTCAATACTATATTTTCGGTTTCTATAAAAAAGAGGAAAAAAACAGGTAGAGAAACAGGCAAACAAAACAAACACGACTATCTCCAGAGGAATAGTCACAGGCCATAAATACCGTTATCCATAGGCGTGTCCCGCACCGGATGTCCAGTCGGAGTCCTGACAGCCTCGAAGTGCATCTTCACGAGAGGTTGGGGCTTCCAAACGTCACCGAATACCTTTAGCGATAAAGTAGAATTTATTATTTTTCATGGCAATAAAGAAGGACTCAATAAAACCGATAATAAACAAAGTCGGAGATAATCGACTGTATTCACACTGGCATGTATGATTGATTATTCCGCTGTCTCGATCGGAGACAACGCACCGCGATCATGGTGTTATCTTCCCCGATTCCGCGAAGGAGGCTCGGAGCTCCCCCGGCCCCGAAGGCAGCGCAGGATCCTTCCGAGGGAGGCAGGCTGCTCTTGGCGATGTGCATATCCCGTCTCAGAGTCATGGCAAGTGGACGCAGTTTCCCCCCAGCGTAGTTGATCTCAACGTCTGTAGAGAAGTCGGAGCAAAATATGATAATCTGTGTTGGATCCGCAAGCGAGTTTTTCGAACGCGAATGTCTCCAAAAGTCGGGTGGATTTTTTTGAGGGGGGGGGCAAATATGCTTCTCCTGTTGTAATAAGATGTAATGTAAATAACTCACTCGAAATACAGCCGTGGAAGTTCATGTAGTGACTCAAACGATCATCTGTCCCTGCCTTTACGCCGCCCAGGTACAAATATGTACCATCTTGCCTGAGACTTGTCGAGATGTCGTACACAGATCGCAAGGGGAAGGTCGTATGTTCTTTCCCGTCCACCTGGCAACACGTTTAAGGGAATTATAATGGAACGAGAACCTCCAAATCATTTGTTTTTGTAGCGTTGTGGTGTGGTGCTGATGTCTGTGCAGTAGTACGAAGGTGCTTGTGGCGTCTGTTGTGTAAATAGTATAGCTTTGAAATGCATTACACAGCTAACTAAAATATACGAAGAAAAAGAAACGTCCGATCCAAGATAACCACCTTGAGAACAGTAAGATTTAGCACTAATATGTACAATAACACAACAAAGATAAGATTATAACAATCTAAATGAATGAACAGATAAGGATAAGAACAAATCATTAATAATATGATTTCGTATATAATTTCTTAAAACAACCCCCCCTCCCTCCCCATTTTTTCTTTTTTCTTCTTTGTGTATGTAGATTACCATTCAAATTCAAAGAAAAAGATCAATAACAACAAAAAATGTCTACCTTGAGCATCCATTCCGTCGACGACCTTGTGACAACCACGTGGTGTCTGTAGCCATCAAAAACATCAATTTGGTGAGCCGAGGGCGTGAGTTTGGCCCCGTGTACCATTTGTGAGTCCAAGTCAGAGAACTGCGCCTCGACCAAGAGAGATCCGTCACTTTCCACGCCCACCAGGAGATAGTCGTGGGCGGTGCTGGGAGAAAAAACAAGAAACGTGCAATGCTACGAATGAATAATTGATATCTGACTTGAAATCACTAATCAAAGAAATGATGAATGAAAATGAAGTTATGTTCAGTGTCAGATTATATGCAAAATCATTGAGGGAACACAGGTATACGTGAAGAAAACTTACATAGATGAGATATGGAAAGTTGAAAAAATGAGGAAAACAAAATAAGCAATGGTGTTTAACATCAACAGCTGTTAAAAATAGATAAAGCCAGATAAACAGAGAGAGAGAGAGAGAGAGAGAGAGAGAGAGAGAGAGAGAGAGAGAGAGAGAGTAAGGAGAAACAGAGACACACAACAAGAAGCAGACACAGAAAAAGGCTGACAAGTGCACAGAATTAGCAAGGGGGAAACGAGAATAGGACGCCAGACGCACTACCTTGGATCGGTGGACCTGAGGAGCAAGATCAGCTGAGGTTCGCTGACAATCTTCGAGGCCGAGAAAGCGAACTCGAGAGAGAAGTCGGAAATAACAGACGAATTACTGGCTTTGCTCATCCACTGGTCTCCTCTGAAGGTGAAGGCTGACTCTGTTGACGAGAGATGGTAGGGATTAATGAGGCCATATGCG
>NC_091574.1:17916276-17918776 GCF_042767895.1 Penaeus vannamei
CTCCTTTCCAGTCCGTCGCCCACGTCACAATTGCAAGGAACGTCCGGCGTCGCGCACGTGCCCAGCTCTGGGTCGAACGTGGAGAAGGGAGAGGAAGGCGAGACGAAAATGAGGTTGCATTTTAGTTTTTTACTCAATGGTCTGACTTTTTAGATGATCTATGATTATGAGGTTCGCTTCTGCTTACGGTTCGTGTAGACCATGAACAGCATTATACATTCTTAATCAAAATCTATACAGCTTTCAAATTGACTAAAGCAGTTCACTAAAACTTTTATAGACTTACCTTTGCACTTACAAAGGCCCTCCTTCAACGATCCAAGGGATGTGAAGAAGTCGTCAGAGGGGGAAGAGAACCAGGTCCTTGTAGACAGCTTCAAGGGCGATCTCCTGCATTTGTACTCAATCTGAAGAGATGGGCAATTGTTAATATTGGTTCGCTGCTGTTATTCCTTCTACTTATCATATCCCCCCCTCTCTCTCTCACTCACTTTCTCTCTCTCTCTCTCTCTCTCTCTCTCTCTCTCTCTCTCTCTCTCTCTCTCTCTCTCTCTCTCTCTCTCTCTCTCTCTCTCTCTCTCATGTAAAGAGTTCAGAGCCTATGTGATATTTCCTAATGTCATGTTCTACTTACGTCTTGGCTGCAGGACTTTGACCGACTGACAAGTGACTTCAACATCTCTGGTGTGAAATCTCTGTATTCAAGTTCTAACTGCACGTCCTTCATCCCTTTGCTGCGCACCAGCTGCAAGAAAGGAGGAAACTGTTGTTACGGAGACCATTACGATAAAAGAACAGCATTCCTAAATTTTATTGAAGAAAATATTCATCAAGATGTACGGTCGAGTTTTGTCGATTGATTCTGTCAACAGGGAACTCCATTTACTAAACTTCATGCACTATTATAGACAAAGAAACAGGTTTTCCCCCTAAAGTTCCTCAAACCGAAGGGAAAATGAAAAAAAGTATTTTGCAGATCGAAAACTTTAAATATCACCTAAAGATCCTCCCCCCCCAAAAAAAACTAATAAAAAGACAAAAAATCAAATAGAATAAAATAAGATAGAAATAAAGATAAATAGATAAATGAATAAAATAAGAGACATAAAAATAGATAAATGAATAAAATAAATACAGAAAGAAATCCCACCCTCTTAAAAAAATCCTTATGAAAGAAGAGCCAAAGAGCAAAATCCCAACTCACGTAATCCTCTGGCAGATTATGAACGACCACAGTGGTGGTTTCCCTCGTCACTTTGCTATACGAGCAGTTGACGTAGGCAGCAGGGAGGGGTCCGTTGCCGTCTGGGTCAATCTTGTAGATGCCTGTAGCGTTGAACCCGATCTGGCGGTACTGCTCGCACGAACGACGGTACAGTGCTGGGGGTTGAAGGATGGAAGGATAGAAGGATTGAAGGCAAGTGTGTGGGGAGAAAAGAATAAGATTGGAAGTTTGGGATTAGGCTGGTTGCAGGGATTAGGGTGTGATTTCTTTTTCTGGGGATGGTAATGATATACTGATTTTTATGATGATTACAGGTAAAAACTATAGTAATAGGGCGATGTTGGCGATAGTAATGGTAGTGATGATATAAGAAGAAATAAAAAAAAATCCATAGTAATACCAGGTTTAATTTATTATCATTAATAATGATATTTTAGTAACTAAGAAAATAACGGATAATAAAAAATAAAAAAAATACCCCGAAAAAAAACAATTTCAGCCTCATTGCAAAAAGTGCGATAGCAAAGTTATATGGGACACTTACAGAAGTGACAGGTTTTGCCCGTGTATCCAGTGCCTGTGCAGTTGCAGCTGATGTCGTCGTCAACCACGGTGCATTTGCCTCCGTGCTCGCAGGCGCCGGGCCTCTCGCACGGCCCCAGCACCTGCAGAAGGCGGAGTCACTATTAAGGAACATCCACGTTGTCCCACCTCTTCCTCTGGCTGTGTATATGTGTGTATGTTTATATATATATATATATATATATATATATATATATATATATATATATATATATATATATATATATATATACATATACATATGCGTGTGTGTTTGTGTGTGTGTGTGTGCGTGTGTGTGTGTGTGTGTGTGTGTGTGTGTGTGTGTGTGTGTGTGTGTGTGTGTGTGTGTGTGTGTGTGTGTGTGTGTGTGTGTGTGTGTGCGTATGTGTGTGTGTGTGCATGTACATATATACATATACATGTATATATGTATGTATGTTAGTGGTTGCTGCAGTAGCTTTTTCGCACCAATAAACATCAACTATTTGACCATAATCACTGTAGGAAATACCATACTGCAGTAAGTTTATTCCATAACCATCAGTACCCCCTATCACTGGCAGGAATACAAGTGGGAGCTTTGTCTGTAAGTATATATATATATATATATATATATATATATATATATATATATATATATATATATATATATATATATATATATATATCTATATATATATATATATATATATATATATATATATATATGTA
>NC_091574.1:17938776-17943776 GCF_042767895.1 Penaeus vannamei
TTGAAGAGAAGGGCTTTCGCACTTTAATCAGCGGGGGTTTTAATCAAAGGCGTGAACGGTGGGAGTCGAAATTCGGAAAAAGCGCGCTGGTTGTATTTTGAAAGCCATGAAAATTGAAATTGAAAGTGAAAATTTCTTTATACACATACATACATACATACATACATACATATATGTATATATATATATATATATATATATATATATATATATATATATATATATATATATATGTATGTATGTATGTATGTATGTATGTATGTATGTATATGCATATATATATATATATATATATATATATATATATATATATATATATATATATATATATATATGCATATACATACATACATACATATATGTATATATATATATATATATATATATATATATATATATATATATATATATATATATATATATATATGTATGTATGTATGTATGTATGTATGTATATGCATATATATATATATATATATATATATATATATATATATATATATATATATATATATATATATATATATATATATATATATATATATATATATATGAGAGAGAGAGAGAGAGAGATTATGTCAAGACGAGAGAGAGAAAGTCAAAGTGAGAGAGAGAAAAAGAGAAAGAGAGAGAGAGAGAGAGAGAGAGAGAGAGGGAGATACAGAGACAGACTGAGACGAAGGCAGAGACAAAGAGAATGAGAGAGACAGAGGCAGAGACAAACAGAGAGCTTACGAGTTCTTGACAAAAGGAATGGAATATTCCGTTATCAAAAATCAAGTGAAAAAAATCACGCAATCAGTTAGTAGATCTGCGGGTAATAAATAACGCAGATAGGGAAGCACCGGTCCAAAAAAAGACTGAAAATTCGGAAAAGAAAAAAATCATGCACTGTTACGATAAGATCCGAACCTTGACAGTTGACTAATAAAAAAATCATCCTGAGGCGCCATTTGCCATGACTAGTGTAGCAGAGAAAGAGAGAATTGGGAGCAAATATAAAAGTAATTTGTGTTTGTCAGTGTTTTAAAAGGGAAGAGAATTTACACTTTGAATCATGTTTCATTCGGTTAGAGTTCATTTGATTTTATTTGCAAAAAATAATTTAGAGAAAAGCAGGAAGTATTGTGGCGTTGAAAGCAAGTGTGAATGCAGAATGTGCTTGTTAATGTTTTGCGAGAAGAGTAGAATTGATGATGTTTCTGGATCATGGATACGTTTATGATATTCTGATGGGCATGCTGTTTGATGGTGTATAGCATTATGTCATTTAGAAAATAATGTGGATTCATGCTGCATATGATTATGTCATACGCCGAGTGATACACTAATTCCCTGTATCAAATATCTTATCATTCAGTATCTAGCGCTATAAAGCCTCGATGTTTCCTGTGAAAGTCCTTCATGACATGACGTGAACCGACGCCCTCACTCACCCAGCGAGGCGACGCCGTCCTTCTGAGTGACAGGCGCCTCGGTCGTCCCATTGCTCTTCGGGAGTCCTTCGGGAAGGGGTCCTGCGAAAGGCACGGCGGCAGGAGCCTCGGCCGGGTCGCTCGCCGCGTCCTCCTCCTCGCTCTCCTCTGGCTGCGCAGGAGGCGCTTCGGCGGGGGCCTCTCCTTCTCCGGCGCCGGCGGGGTCCTCCGGGGTCTCGGCCGCGGCCTCGGGCTCTTCGACAGGGGCGTCAACGGGCGCCGCAGCAGGGGCTTCGGCCGGGGTCTCTTCTGGCGTCCCATTTGCAGTTTCGACTGGGGTCTCCTCAGGGGCCTCGGCTGCCGCCTCAGCAGGCGCTTCTTTGGGAACTTCGGCTGGCGTGTCAGCGGGAGTCTGGCCTGCGCTCTTGGCTGGAGCCTCGGCAGGGGACTGATCTGGGGCCTCGGCTGGAGCCACGGCGGGGGATTCCTTTGGGCTCTCGGCTGGGGTCTGAGCTGGAGCTTCGGCAGGCGTCTCGGCCGCGTCCTTAGCGGGAGCCACGGCGTTGGTCTTCTCAAGGTGTTCCTCAGGGATCGCGCGCTCTCGTCTTGCCAAGGGAGCGTATCCCGCTGGAGACAGGGAGGCCGCGGTGAAGACACTTGATGGTCAGCGGCAGAATCAGCAGAGAGCAAAGCCGGGTTAAGGTCGCTAAATCGAGCATGCGGCGGAAGGAGTCAGCAGAGAGCAAACGGCAGCGGAGCAAGTTAGTATAACGGGAACGAAAACGAGACAACGTAATCAAACAGGAAAGCGCTGATACGACTGTTTCTCTCGCGGTTGTGCGAATTTGCATGCAGGGGCTGCGGATCACCGCCCAAAATCAGAGTTCTCTGACGCAGACCTTAGAGGAAGCACATTTTCATATAGAGCGGAAGTGAGACTGAAATAAAAAGGCAGATAGAGTAAAAGAGGCATATACAGCATATATGTCTATCTATTCCATCGATTCCATCTTCGGATCTGTTCCCTCACTTTCTTTAATACATATAGTTTAGTTTGTGCATTGTGGGTTTCTCTACCATTATATATATATATATATATATATATATATATATATATATATATATATATATATATATATATATATATATATATATATATATATATATATATATAGTTTGTGCATTGTGGGTTTCTCTACCATATATATATATATATATATATATATATATATATATATATATATATATATATATATATATGGTAGAGAAACCCACAATGCACAAACTATATCTATTGAAGAAAGTGAGAGAACAGATCCGAAGATGAATCGATGGAATAGATAGACATATATGCTGTATATGCCTCTTTTACTCTATCTGCCTTTTTATTTCACTGTCACACACACACACACACACACACAGATATATATATATATATATATATATATATATATATATATATATATATATATATATATATATATATATATATATATATATATATATATATATATATATATATATATATATATATATATATATATATATATATATATATATATATATATATATAGCGAAAGAGAAAGAAAGAGAAACTTAATCATCTCATATTACAAAGATATTTTAAGCAGGTTAGAGTTAACAGATAAAAATCTGGGCAGGTAACCATGGCAACACGAATATAATCATGAACACTTGTTCTTTACTAAACGTGTTTCGTGTGTGTATATTACAATCAGAATCTTCCAGACAAAGGAAGAGGGATGCAGAATGCTTGTGTATCTGTACGCCAAGTGTACGGGGGAGGAGGGGGCGGTGGGGGGTAGGAAGGGGGGAGGGCGGGTAAAGGAGGGTGTGGGAAGGGAGGGCTGGTGAGACGAGTGGAGGGGGAGGGGGGAGGGAGGGCGGGAAGGAGGAGAGGAGAGGAAGGGAGCGAGGGAAAAAAATCAAATCTGGTATCAAGATTTAAAAAGATATATATATATTTATTTCTTCAGGTGATAAGAACACATGAATAGCGATAAGTTCGAATGTAATAAACAACCACGAACACTGATCACACACAAAAAAAAAAAAATCATGAAAAGACTATACTTAATACGTAAAATCACGAAAAAGAGAAGATCGAGAGAAATCATAGACGGAAATAGTGTCATATTAAAGAGAATATAAGTATGAGATCATCATGTTAGTATACCCAGCATGCATATATGGTGGAAATGTGTTAGAGAATTATAAACATAACATTCAGCCAATTATGCGCGTACAGGAAGCAATATCATGTTTCATTTATAGCACTGCACTGAATTAATCAGCTGCATTTTCTACTCTACTTGGTCAAAAAAAAAAGAAAAGAAATAGCCTGGAATTTAATGTTTATAGAAATGACCTAAATGGTTTGTTATATGAATTGGCTAAATTTAATCAGATGTGCAATTATTGTTTTTCTTTGCTTTATTGACATTCCATTATTATCTTTGACGTCATATATGATTTTTATTCTTTAGTATTTAATCCCAAAATAGATATGATCGTAACGTGTAAAGAATATGAGATCTGAAAAGTTATACACCATACGCATATGCAAATATACATATATATATATATATATATATATATATATATATATATATATATATATATATATATATATATATATATATATATATATATATATATATATGTATATATATATATATATATATATATATATATATATATATATATATATATATATATGTATGTATATATATATATATATATATATATATATATATATATACATATATGTATATATATATATATATGTACATATATATACATACATATATATATATATATGTATATACATGTATATATATGTATATATATGTATATATATGTATATATATGTATATATATGAGAATTGCCCTGCTAAAAACCTGGCACTCACTTTCGAAATTGACCGGCTGAACCGGAAGAGGATCTCCGCCCGACAGTGGGCGGGGACGCGAAGGCTGAGTGTCCTCCTCCTCACTGCCCTCCTCCTCCTCCTCCTCCTCCGGGACCTCTTCCTCCTCCTCCGGGACCTCTTCCTCCTCCTCCGGGACCTCTTCCTCCTCCTCCGGGACCTCTTCCTCCGCCGGGGCCTCTTCCTCCGGCGGCTCGAGTTCAGCCCCTATGACGACCGGGTCCTGGGGCGTCTCGTGGTCGTGGTGCGCATGGACGTGGTGGTCGCTGTAGTCCTCTGCTTCGTCGTAGTAGTCGTCCGAGGGAAGGGGGTTCGACGCCGCCCGTTGCGCCAGCAGGAGAAGCAGGGACGCAGCGAGCAGGGACGCCGGCCTCATCTGGCGAAGGGAAGGGCAAGGGATGAGAGAAAGAAGGGGGGGAAGAGAGGAAGAGAGAAGGAGAGGAAGAGCGGGAGAGAGGAAAAAAGAAAGAGAGGAAGAGGGGAAGAAAGAAAGAGAGGAAGAGGGGCAGAAAGAAAGAGAGGAAGAGGAGAAGAGAGAAGGAGAGGAAAAGGGGAAGAAAGTAAGAGAGGAAGAAAGAAAGAGGGGAAGAGGGTAAGAGAGAAGGAGGGGAAGATAGTAAGAGAGGAAGAAAGA
>NC_091574.1:17976276-17981276 GCF_042767895.1 Penaeus vannamei
CTTATTGGCATTCAGCAGCTACTTTTAGGCCTAAACTCTCCTTTTTGTAGCTTAAAAAAATCCTTCCTTCTCCCCAACATCCTGATCATTTTAAACCATCATTCCAACGATATGGATCCCCCCCCCTCTTCTTCCTCCCTACAACGTCCTGGTTCATTTATTCTTTGATTTCCACAATTTCTACATAATACGACTCCGTCCATCTACCTGACATCATGATTCATCTTTCTTCTCTCTCCCCAAAACCCCAACTCTTTTCTCCTTCACCCTCTCCCAACACCCTTTTTCATTTCTCCTCCAACCTACCTCCAAATCCCTTTTCCTTTCTCCTCCAACCTCCCTCAAAACCCCCTTTCCTTTCCTTCCTCCAACCTCCCCCAAAATCCCCTTTCCTTCTTCCTCCAGCCTCCCCAACATCGACCCCAAACCCCACCCACTAAACCCCACCTTCCGTTCCATCGCCCCAACAGCAGCAAACATGGCGACGAGACTCAGGAACCTGTTAGTGCTGGTGTTCCTCTGCGCGACCTGTGTCAGAGCTGAGGAGGAACTCGACTACTCAAACATGGTGGAGAGTGAGAAGACTATTCTGACAGTGGCTGATGCAGGTAAAGATAATCAATACTTTTTTCGTCAAAGTTTCCAATCGCTTTTTCTCTTTTTCTTTTTTCTTGTCTTTTTCTCTCTCTTCAACTATGTCTGTTTGTTGGTTTTAATTTGCCCGTCTTCTTTTTTTTTCTGTTCTTTTTCGTGTTGTTTTATATCTGTAGTTTTTTATTACCTTGTTTATTTCCCTTCGTATGTGTTTGATTTCTTCTCCCCGTAGTCCGGTGATAAATTTTACTTTTTCTCTTTGTCTTTCCTAGCATAGCTATTTATTCATATATTTACTATATCCATGAAATTAATCATATATATTTTCTTCTCGGTGTTGAATGATTCCGTTCTTATTAATTTCTTTTTTTCTTTTTCTACTAGAATGATTTACATTGACAGACATCTAATAATGCTACCATTGAATAACCTTTTTTCATTGATTTTTGTTTGATAAACCAATTCTGAACAGTTAGGATATTACTATTATCATAGTGAAATATTCAGTACCATTACTTTTTTCATAATTCAGTTTGCCAAAGAATTTCATAATTGCATTTTGTGAAAACATGGACGAATTCTTTACGCGTCATTAAACCATTTTTTCTTGTACTGAGCATACTTTTTTTATACTGACACAGGTCGCCAATATTTTCACAATATGTTTTGATTACAGTTTAAATATCTTTCTGTGTATATTTTGCATGTTGATATGCCTCTCATCTAATTATTTCGCTTGGGTTAGACATCCTTGGCCAACAACCGCCTCACCCACTACCCAGCAGCACCCATATCATCCTCATCAATCATTCTCCTGAATTCCTTTGGCCTGAATACCTTACTAGGGATTCGGAAGTACAGGACCTTTCAGTAAAAGGAGAAAGAGAAGTAGTTTTACAGTAGATAGACTCTCGATGCCTTTCCGCTTACCCCGGACCGCAACCCCCTACAGTCGCCCTGAGGACTTTGGTGGTGCAGCTGTTCACGGGAGGACTCCTACTCGGTGGTTCTCTCTACATTCTGTTGCTCCTCTTCGCCCCCTATACCGAAACGCCGCGAGCTCTGGGCGAGGGCGTTTCGAGTATCCTCGGACGTGTGTTGCACAGGTGAGTTTCATTCGGAGGAACTTGTCTGAGACGATGGTTCCTCCTCCCGTACAGGCACGCAATTGGCGCTATTCACTCAGCTCCCCATCGTCGTCGTCTTCTTTGTCGGCATCCTTCTGCTGGTGAGGGAGCTCCTGATTTGGCTGAAGACCTCGGGAGCGATAGAGCGGAAGGAAGACGACTCGAACCCCTATGGTTACTTAGGGTACCCTACGAACAGCCGCCAGGACTCAACGTACCGCGCCAAACGAGACTCCGATTACCTCCTTATTCGGGTCCTCAACAGGTGGGTGGCGCGTGTGCATGTCCTACGGGTGCTGCTTGCCTCACTGGAATGCTGAAGGACTGAGCTTTGAGAGAGCCTGTGAGGGTTCAGAGCAACTGGGGCAAAGGTGTCCCTTCCACTTGTTGGGAAACCCGCGACCTGCCGCTGCCCACCCTGTAAATATACCAAGGAGGAGAGTCGCAAGTCGGTTGCCGCGTCTACGATCACACTGTGCCCTGAATGCCACAGTTTACACATGAAGTAGGATGAGTCATTGTCCTGTCGTTGGACCTACTTCCTTTCGAGAAATAGCCTGATTTAAGCCTCACAGAAAGACGCTGGTCAGACAAACCGAAAACGATTATATTTTTTCTCATATTAGAAAAGTCCCCCCAGACAGATGAACAAACTGGAATAACACATAGAAGATGCGCCAGCACTATCATAAATAGCAACTATATACGATTTTTTTAAATAAACAAAACTGAAAAAAGACAGAAAATATTTTTTCAGCCTTTTATCACCAAGGACTCTCGCCTTTATTACCCATTATTACCTCCACCGGTACCTGGTTGATCTGTATCACCACCACCGTGATTTTCACAAATATCATGACAAACCCTAAACACCCATAAATACTAAAAATCACGACCTGCTAAAGCACCTGCGTCTTCATCCCAGCTCGAGAAACTAACCCCGCTGCACCTCTGCCGATGCTTGTGTTCCGTAGTCGCCTAGTAGACGCACCGACGTTCTTCCCTATCCCTTCGAAACGTCTTTGCACTGTAGCTTGTCCGCTTCGCACCCTTGGCCGGTTTAGGTGTTGTTAGAGTAGCATCATTAACGTCTCTCCCCCTTCGCCGAGAACATAGTCTGAGAGAAGGTTCCTCCCCCCACACAGGTGAGGGTCTTTTTCGCTACGCCGTTGGGGTCGTCATCATTTCCGCCTTTATCATGTCCATGCGGCAACTGGGCCTGGCCGTGCTGGTCAGCCTCGATGACAAAGGCGACCCCGAGGAGTTGCCTTCCAACAACACCCGCATCGACTATCACACGTACTACCCAGACTACGCAACCTACGGGGGCTACAGAACTTTGAGACGCAACGAGCCCTTCCTTTTGCACGTGCTGAAAAGGTGGGTGTGGCGGGACTACGTGAGATAAGACTGCCAAGGACTGTGTAAGGATCCGTGAGAGACTTGAGAACGGTCAGGACCTCAAGTTTGTTCACTCTGACCTTTTGGTTGAACTGGAAGCCTCGGTAAGAAAGGAGAAAAAACACTCGAGAAACAAAAAGGTGAGATATTGTGCCTTTCCGCACATAGAGTTTAAGAGTGGGCAACATAGCCTAACAACTTGTCATGAATAATTAGAAGATAATCATCGCTCGATATCCTATTCACACATTCTACATATCGATATGGCAAGACTTACCAAGTTGATGCCCTGGACACCATGGATAATTACAGAAGAATACGAGAGATCCGTGACCCAAGTAAACATACATGAAATGCAAGGGATACTGATCCAGCGAGGTAGTTGATATACACCTATGGAAGACCGAGACCGTAGTTGAGCGCGAACATGAAGAAATAAAACTTCTGTCTCTCCTCTCCGCTCATACGATCACCAGCGCCAATATCATCCACAAATAGTTCAAAGACATTTGTATATATTTTACGCACCTTCAGCTTCGCAACAAGCATCGTCCATATTGGCTACTGTTTGGTTTGTTAGAGCTTACAGTAACACGCATTAGTATTACTAACACAATAGGTCACTAAGCATTACAAACATAAGGAATATTTAGATTGTTAGTGTTCATAAATTCACTTCACATCAGGTTCCCCATTACTCATATAAATATAGATATGTAAATACAGTCATTACCCATAAGTTTTTAAACAATAAAAGATAGCCCATGTACACATATATCAAAAGTAAGGTATTGGGCACAAAATTCGCTTGGTGACAGACAAGAGGTTTCTCAAGCGACGATCATCTCTGACAGGCAGACCGACAAAAGACATGAAAACAACACTTTTACGAATACCATCCTAATTAAAATCTACTTGTGTATAGTGTAACATGGAAAGTCTCAAAGTCAGCACCATTCTCACTAACCGCAGTCTGCTTTGGCCAAGAATGTAACATGCTACATTTAGAAAACTAATTCAGGTTGCATTTGGCTTACTAATTATAACTGATTTAAGTTCCTTCATATCCATCAGTATTCATCCATTTAGGTTACACTAAGCTCATTTTCCATGCATCGACTATCACACACACTGATGTTAGGGATTGTTAGGCAAAGCAAAACCCTTCATCCGGGTCGCACAGGTAGTTCCATTGCCCGCACACTTAGATCAGATCAGGTTCATCCCTTCCCGTAAGTGCGAAGCCTCATGATGACACAGGAAAACGCCCACAGACAGGCTGATGGAACAGATCCTGACCTTTGGCGGGTCAGCAACGTTCGTGTACGGCGTTTACCTCCTCCTCCACATCATCTTTGGACCACTGTTCATCGGGAGGCGTAGACGTAGCATTTCAGCTAGCCTTTTCGAAGTGTTGCCGGGGAAGCTCGGACGGGCGGCTGGAGACCCCGATGGCAAGGGTATCTTGGCACGAGCGTTGAGCAGGTGAGTCCACTCGGGAGGAACATGTTTGAGAGATGGTTCCTCCTCCCTACACAGAGACCACGGACAAGATCGTAATCCAGCTGTTCATCATTGGAGCTGTGGTTACTGGATATTTCGTCCTGGTTCGAGAGCTGGGCTTGGCTGCGCTCACCAGAATCGATATCGAGTTACTGGAAAAGACTTTATTGGAACTCTTCGCCTCCCGAAGCGACTTTTTTGATGAACCGCCAACATACTCGGACTACCCAGATTACCCGGGCCACTCGAGCTACTCGACCTACACCACAGGCGAGAGTTACCGGTCCTTGGGTCACGGCAGGTCCTTGCTCGGAAGAATTCTCAGCAGGTGGGTGATGTGCGTTCGTTCGCCCAGTCGCCAGGTAGGCGTAGAGG
>NC_091574.1:18023776-18026276 GCF_042767895.1 Penaeus vannamei
TGTTATTATTATTACTATTATTATTATTATTAATATTATTATTGTTATTATTATTATTATTATTATTATTATTATTATTATTACTATTATTATTATTATTATTATTATTATTATTATTGTTATTATTATTATTATTATTATTATCATTATTACTATTATCATTATTATTATTATTATTATTATTATTATTATTATTATTATTATTATTATTATTATTATTATTATTATTATTATTATTATCATTATTATTATTATTATTATTATTATCATTATTATTATTATTATTATTATTATTATTATTATTATCATTATTATCATTATCATTATTATCATTATTATTATTATTATTATCAATAATATCATTAATACTATTATTGTTATTATTGTTGTTGTTATTATTATTATTATTATTATTATTATTATTATTATTATTATTATTATTATTATTATTATTATTATTATTATAATTATCATTATCATTATCATTATTATTATTATTATTATTATTATTATTATTATTATTATTATTATTATTATTATTATTATTGTTATTATCATTATTATTATTATTATTATTATTATTATTATTATTATTATTATTATTATTATTATTATCATTACTATTATTATTATTATTATTATCATTACTATTATTATCATTATTAGCATCATTATCATAAGTATTATTATTATTATTGCTGTTATCATTGTTATTTTTACTATTACCCTCACAATTACCATTACCATCATTATCATTACTTTCAATAGTTTTGATAATCATTTTATTGTCATTTTCATTATCATTAACATCGTTATCATTATTAGTATTCCTAGTATCATCAGCATCATTTGCTATTACCATTATAATTATCAATATCATTATCTTTCATCATCACCATGCTTATTATTGTTAATGATATTGTCATTATCAGTATTGATATTATCATTCTTATTATTATCATTATCTTCCTCTTTATTGCTGCTTTCACTATCATTTATATATCAGTTATATTATTATCATTTTCATTATCATTAATATTATTGCTATCATTATCAACATAGTTATCATCACCATCATCATCATTATTATGGTTATTAATACTATTATTTTTGTTATCATTACTATTATTTTCGTTGCCATTATTATTATATTTGTTAACATTACTATTATTATTGTTCATATCATTACTGTTAGTATTATTATTATTACTAATAGTAGTAGTAGTACTGGTAGCATCAGATATAGCAGTAGTAGCAGAAGTAGCTGTAATAGTAGCAGAAACAGTATCAATAGTAGAAAAGGTATGAATTAGAATGAATATCCTCATAATACAAGAGATGCATTTAATCGGTTTCGAATATATTTCCATCGGAAACATATACATCGGAGAAATTACAGAGCATGTACATATATTTCACGTGACCCAATGTTCGCCTTATTACTGCCGCGACCTTGGAGAGTTTGAAACTGCCTGTCGCAATGTATGCAGCTTCCGTTTTTTTTTTTTTTTTTTTTTTTTTCTTCTTTTTTAGTTCAATCTTTTCTGAATTACTTTAACTTCCTCCCATTTCGACTGATGTCCAGATTCAGGTACAAAATACACCGCGGTGAAATGGATTTCCTCGTGGACGGAGTTCAGCCGCGGCAGCGTATGGGGCAGACACGACCAAGGTCTATATTAGTACTTAAATACACCTTGGACACGACCTTCTGGGAATGATGACGAGGACATCATCTACGTATCGAAGCCAAGTAGAATGCCTGCCAATCATATCCTTAAAGATTTGTATTATTTGTAATGATAGCAGTATTAGAAGTAGTTACAATTACCATCATATTGTCATTAGCATTTTGCTTATAGTTATCATTATCATTATAATTGTTATCATAATTATTTATAGGTATTATTATTATTTGCATTATTGTTATGATTATTATTTGCATTATTTTTATAATTATTGTCATCATTCTTATCATTACCATCATTATCATTATCATTGTTATTATTATCATTATCATTATCATATTACTATTGTTGTTATTATCATCATTATTATTATCATCGGTATTATCAATATTAACGGTATCAATATTAATAATAATAGTACTATTATTTTTATTACTTTTATCATTATTATTACCATCATCATTATCATTACAGTTATCATTCTAAATTTCATTAGGATTATCATTATGACTATCATTATGACTATCATTATGATAGTCATTATTATCATTGTAATCATTATCATTATCATCAATATTATTATTATTATTATCATTATTATTGTTATTATCATTATTATTGTTATTATCATTATTATTGTTATTATCATCATTATTGTTATTATCATTATTATTGTTATTATCATTATTATTATTGTTATTATCATTATTATTGTTATTATCATTATTATTGTTATTATCATTATTATTGTTATTATCATTATTATTATTATCATTATTATTGTTGTTATCATTATTATTGTTATTATCATT